>NW_020867066.1:1478158-1695240 GCF_003369695.1 Bos indicus x Bos taurus | reverse complement strand
CACACTGTTTGTATACCCCTTTCTCAAAACTATTTATATAAATGATGCTGAAAATAATCCCCTATGAGAACACAGGATGGGGATCTGTTCAGTATGCATTTAGTTGATTACTCTCATACAACTTCTTCCTTAGTTTTAGAATAATGGGGAACAGGACTTCCCTGGAGGTCCTTGGTTAAACTCTGTGCTTCCACTGTGGGAGCCACTACTTCAGTCCCTGGTTGTGGAACTAGACCCTGCAAGGTCTCCGTTTTTTTGGCATGCATGCAGCCAAAAAACAAAATAAGGAACACATTTTATGATTAATTATTCTATTCTACAGGTAATCAAGATGATGAGAAGAATTGAATTTATCATTCTTAATGCATACATTTCATCAATATTAATAAATAATGAAGAAAATACATTGTTACATATTTTTTAAGTTATAAAAACAATAGCTAAAAAGTAAGGAGAGAATATGTTTGTAGCAGAGACCTCAAAATGAATAATTATATGCAAATTAATACCAACTTTACTTTCTAGAAACCAAGCCAAGAACAGAAGCATATTGAATCCTATGATTCTCTGTAATTACTAAATGGAAAAAAGTCTCAGTTAATCCAGTCAAAGGAGTTTTTGTGTGTGTGTGTGTGTGTGTGTGTTGTGGTGTTGGCAATGTGTGTTTTTGTTTTTTATAGTAAACACTTGAGGTACTTATCTTTATTTGTGAAAAGGATAGTGATCACCAATTTCTAAAATCTATAAAAGAAATTTTCATTCATCAAGAGAAGCAGGTGACCTCCCATGGGTTGTCTTGGAGGTGTTTGGATGGAGGGAGAGCAGTAGAGTCCAGGGTGTGGTGACATTCTGCTGATGACTTGGTATGGAGGACCTGGGGAGGCAGAAGAGGAAGCGATGAGCTCCATCCAATCTTCTGTGTAGTCAAGGGGTTTCAGATGTTTATACTTTGAGGCCACCCATGAAAGGAAGTCATTCAACAGTTTGTTGCAAAGCAGGTCTATGGTACCTTCAAAAGGGTTTATTCCAGAAAAAATGTTTTGACAGAAATTTTTTCCGGGACAAGGCCATCACCATTCATATGAAAAATGGAGAGAAGAATTTCTCCTGAGGCTTTTATCAAGAAGCAGTACAGAATTTTTCTCAATATTTGATCTGGAAAGTCTGAGGACTTTGGCACCGATCACTGTGGAATATTGGATTTTTTGCACCTAGTAGGCTGCAAGTAAGTTAGACAATGAATTAATCCAGGTACTCCTTGCACACCCCAGATTACCAATGTGATGGCCAGTTGATTAGAACTGTTTATGTTTATCTCTTAGCTGCTGGGGTGGTAGTGTTCGGTCCCTAATTCAAGTCCAAGACCTCATGGTCTGGCAGCACACCAAGCTTCTCCGTCCTTCATTACCTCCCAGAGTTTGCTCAAACCCATGTTGGCTGAGTTGGTGATGCCATCCAACTATCTCATCCTCTGTCATCTACTTCTCCTCCTGCCGTCAATCTTTCCCATCATCACGATCTTTTCCAATGAGTCAGCTCTTCACATCAGGCAGTCAAAGTAAGTGCAGCTTAAGCTGAGCATCAGTTCTTCCAATGACTATTTAGGGTTGATTTCTTTAGGATTGACTGGTTTGATCTCCTTGCAGTCCAAGGGACTTTCAAGAGTTCTCCAACACCACAGTTCAAAAATATCAGTTCTTCTGTGTTAAGCTTTCTTTATGGTCCTACTCTCACATCTATATATGATACTAGAAAACCATCAGTCAATTCAGTTCAGTCCTGTCTGACTCTTTGCAACTCTATGGACAGCAGCACGCCAGGCCTCCCTGTCCATGACCAACTCCTGGAGTTACTCAAACTCATGTCCACTGAGTCGGTGATGCCATCAACCATCTTCATCCTCTGTATCCCCTTCTCCTCCCACCTTCAATCTTCCCAGCATCAGGGTCTTTTCCAAATGAGTCAGTTCTTGGCATCAGGTAGCCAAAGTATTGGGTTCACCTTCAGCATCGGTCCTTCCAATGAATATTCAGGACTGATTTCCTTTAGGATGGACTGGTTGGATCTCTGTGCAGTCCAAGGGGCTCTAAAAGAGTTTCCTCCAACACCACAGTTCAAAAGCATCAATTCTTCTGCACTCAGCTTTCTTTATAGTCCAATACTCACATCCATACACGACTACAGGAAAAAATATAGCTTTGACTAGATGGACCTTTGTTGCAAAAGTAATGTCTCTGCTTTTTATATGCTGTCTAGTTTGGTCATAGCTTTTCTTCCAAGAGCAAGCATCTTTTAATTTCCTGGCTGCAGTCACCTCTGCCAGTGATTTTGGAGCCCAAGAAATTAATGTCTCTCACTTTCCATTGTTTCCCCAAACATGAAGTTATGGACTGGATGCCATGATCTTTGTTTTCTGAATGTGAGCCTTTAAGCCAACTTTTTCACTCTCCTCTTTCACTTTCATCAAGAGGATCTGTAGTTCTTTGCTGCTGCCATAAGGGTGATGTCATCTTATGATCTCAGGTTCTTGATATTTCTCCTGGCATCTTGATTCCAGCTTGTGCTTCCTTTAGCCCAGCATTTCTCATGATGTACTCTGCATGTAAGTTAAATAAGCAGGTGACAATATACAGCCTTGATGTACTCCTCCCGATTTGGAACCAGTCTGTTGTTTCATGGTCCAGTTCTAATTGTTGCTTCTGGACCTGCATACAGATTTTCAGGAGGCAGGTAACGTGGTCTGGTTTCCCATCTCTTGAAGAATTTCCACAGTTTTTGTGATCTACACAGTCAAGGCTTTGGCATAGTCAATAAAGCAGAAATAGATATTTTTCTGGAACTCTGATGATCCAATCGATGTTGATGATCCAATGATGATCCATCTGGGCATTGGGCAATTTGATCTCTGGTTCCTCTGCCTTTTCTAAATCCAGCTAAACATCTGGAAATTCATGGTTCATGTACTGTGAAGCCTGGCTTGGAGAATTTGAGCATTACTTTGCCAGCATGTGAGATGAGTCCAGTTTTGTCGGTAGCATTCTTTGGCATTGCCTTTCTTTGGGATGGAATGAAAAGTGACCTTTCGAGTCCTGTGGCCACTGCTGAGTTTTCCAATTGCTGGCATATTGAGTGCAGCACTTACAGCATCCTCTTTTAGGATTTGAAATAGGTCAGCTGGATTCCATCACTCCACTAGCTTTATTGTCGTGGATGCTTCCTAAGCCCACTTGATTTCACATTCAGATGTCTGGCTCTAGGTGAGTGTGATCACACTATCGTGGTTATCTGGTCATAAGATCTTTTTTGTATAGCTCTTCTGTGTTTTCTGCCACCTTGTCTTAGTATCTTCTGCTTCTGTTAGGTCCATAACCATTTGTGTCCTATTGTTGTCCATCTTTGCATGAAATATTCCCTTAGTATCTCTAATTTCTTGAAGAGATCTCTAGTCTTTCCCAGTCTATTGTTTCATCTATTTCTTTGCATTGATCACTGAGGAAGGTTCTCTTATCTCTCCTTGCTATTCTTTGGTACTCTACATTCAAATGGGTATATCTTTCCGTTTCTCCTTTGCCTTTTGCTTAACTTCTTTCATAGCTGTTTGAAAAACCTCCTCAGACAACCATTTTGCCTTTTTGAACTTCTTTTTCCTGGGGATGGTCTTAATCCCTGCCTCCTGTACAATGTCAGGAACCTCTGCCCATAGTTCTTCAGGCATTCTGTCTATCTGATCTAATCCCTTGAATCTATTTCTCACTTCCACTGTATAATCAAAGGGATTTGATTTGCTCAACCTGAATGGTCTAGTTTTCCCTATTTTCTTGAATTAAGTCTGAATTTGGCAATATGGCATTCATGATGAGCCACAGTCTGTCCTGGTCTTTTTCTGCTGACTCTATAGAGCTTCTCCAACTTTGGCCTGCAAAGCATATAATCAATATGACTTCAGTGTTGGCCATCTGGTGACGTCAATGTGTAGAGTCTTCTCTGTGGTGTTGAGAGGTTATTGCTATCACCAGTGTGTCTTTTGGTAAAACTCTATTAGGCTTCCCCTGCTTCATTTTGTACTCCAAGGCCAAATTTGGCTGTTACTCCATGTGTTTCTTGACTTCCTACTTTGCACTCCAGTCCCCTATAATGAAAAGACATCTTTTTTGGGGTATTAGTTCTATAAGGTCTTGTAGGTATTCATAGAACGATTGAACTTCAGCTTCTTCAGCATTGCTGGTTGGGGTATAGACTTGGATTACTGTGATATGTAATGGTTTGCCTTGGAAATGAACAGAAATCATTCTGTCATTTTTGAGATTGCATCCAAGTACTGCATTCAGACTCTTGAATGTGATGGCTACTCCATTTCTTCTAAGGGATTCTTGCCCACAGTAGTAAATATAATGGTCATCTGAGTTAAATTTATTCCATTCCAGTCTATTTTGTTCACTTATTCATTTCGATGTTCACTCATTCATTTCGATGTTCACTCATTCATTTCGATGTTCACTCTTGCCTCTTGTTTGACCACTTCCAATTTACCTTGATTCATGGACATAACATTCCAGATTCCTATGCAATATTGCTCTTTGCATCACAGTCACATCCAAACTGGGTGTTGTTTTGTGCTTTGGTCTCTGTCATCTTCTGGAGTTAATCTCCACTGATCTCTAGTAGCATATTGGGCACCTACTGACCTGGGAAGTTCATCTTGCAGTGTCCTATCTTTTTTGCCTTTTCATACTGTTCATGGGTTCTCAAGGCAAGAATACTCGGTGGTTTCCATTCCCTTCTCCAGTGGACCACGTTTAGTCAGAATTCTCCACCATGACCTGTTTGTCTTGGGTGGCCCTACACACATGGCTCATAGTTTTCATTGAGTTAGACAAGGCTGTGGTCCATGTGATCAGGTTTGCTAATTTTCTGTGACTGTGGTTTTCAGTCTGTCTGCCTTCTATGGAGAAGGATAAGAGGCTTATGGAAGCTTCTTGATGGGAAAACTGACTGAGAGGAAACTGGGTCTTGTTCTGAAAACCCTAGCTTTGACTAGGCACATTTGCCTGCCAAATATTCCACTCCCTTTCACCTTCATCAAGAGGCTCTTTCATTCCTCTTCACTTTCTGCCATAAGGTGGTAGTATCTGCATATCTGAGTTTTAATTCTCCCAGCAATCTTGATTCCAGTATCTGCTTCATTCAGTCTGACATTTTGCATGATGTACTCTGGAGAAGTTTAAATTAGTAGGGTGACAATATACAGCCTTGACTACTCTTTCCCAGTTTGGAAGCAGTCTTGTTTCATGTCTGGTCTAACTGTTCCTTCTTGACCTGAGTACAGGTTTTAGGTGGTAAGGTGTGTGGTATTCCCATCTCTTGAAGAAATTTCAGTTATTGTGATCCACACAAAGGCTTGAGCATAGTCAATGAGCAGAAATAGGTGTATTTCTGTAATTCTCTTGCTTTTACTATGATCTGATGAATGTTGGCAATTTGATCTCTGGTTCCTCTGTCATTTCTAAATCAAGCTTATACATATGAAAGTTCTTGGTTCACATAGTGTTGAAGCCTGCCTGAAGGGTTTTGAGCATTACCCCTGCTAGCATGTGAAATGAGTGCTACTGTGTGGTAGTTAGGACATTCTTTGCCATTGCCTTCTTTGGGATTGGAATAAAACTGACCTTTTCCAGTCCTGTGGTCACTACTGAGTTGTCAAATTTGCTGGCATCTTGAATGCAGCACTTTAACAGCATCATCTTTTAGGATTTGAAAAGCTCACTGGAATTCTATTACCTGCAACAAGGTTTGTTTGTGTGTTTCCTAAGGCCCACTTGACTTCACATTCCAGGATGTCTGGCTCTAGGTTTTTTTATTCCACCATAGTGGTATCCAAGTCATTAGATATTTTGTATAGTTCTTTTGTATTCTTTCCCCCTCTTCCTATTATCTTCTGCTTCTGTTAGGTTCATTCTATTTCTGTCCTTTATTGCACCCATCTTTACATGAACTGTTCTTTTGTTATATCTAATTTTCTTGAAGAAATCTCTAGTCTTTCTTATCTGTTTTCCCTATTTCTTTTGCATTGATCACTGAGGAAGACTTTCTTATCTCACCTTGATATTCTTTAGAACTCTGCATTGAAATGAGTATATCTTTCCTTTTCTCCTTTGCCTTTAGAGTCTCTTATTTTCTCAGTATTTGTAAGCCTCCTCAGACAACGACTTTGCCTTTTCACATCTCTTTTTCTCAGGGATGGTTTTGGTCACCGCCTCCTGTACAATGTCATGAACCTCTGTCCATAGTTCTTCAGGCATTCTGTCTACCAGATCTAATCCCTTGAATCTATTTGTTACTTCTATGTATAATCATAAGGGATTTGACTTAGGTTGATTTAGGTTAACCTGAATGGTCTAGTGGTTTTCTATACTTTTTTCAATTTAAGTGTGATTTTTGCAATAAGGAGTTCATGATCTGAGCCACAGTCAACTCCCGGTCCTGTTTTTGCTCACTGTATAGAGCTTCTGCATCTTTGGCTGCCAAGAATATAATCAATCTTATTTCAGTATTACCATCTGGTGATGTCCACGTGTAGAGTCTTCTCTTGTGTTGGTGGAAGAGGTTGTTTTCTATGACCAGTGTGTTCTCTGGCAAAACTCTGTTAGCCTTTGCTCTGCTTCGTCTTGTAATCAAGGTCAAACTGTTACTCCAGGTATCTTGACTTCCTACTTTTGCATTCTAGTCCCCTATGATGAAAAGGACTGTGTGTGTGTGTGTGTGTGTGTGTGTGTGTGTGTGTGTGTGTGTGTGTGTATTAATTCTAGGATGTCTTATAGGTCTTCATAGAGCCATTCAACTTCAGCTTCCTTGGCATTAGTGGTTGGGGCTTAGGTTTGGATTATCGATATTGTATGCTTTGCTTTGGAAATGTATGGAGATCATTCTCTCATTTTTAAGCACTGCATTTTGGACTCTTGTTGACTATGAGCGCTACTCCATTTCTTCTAATGGATTCTTTCCCAAGTAGTAGATATAATGGTCATCTGAATTAAATTCTCCCATTCCCATCCATTTTAGTTCATTGATTCCAAAAATGCCAATGTTCACTCTTTTCACCTATTTGACTTCCAATTTACCTTGATTAATGGGTTCCATATTAGTTTTCTTTACATCATTGGACTTTTTTTTCGCCACCAGACACGTCTACAACTAGGCATTGTCTCTGCTCTTTGCTTAGCTTCATCCTTTATTTGTTCTTCCAGTTGCATATTGACACCTACGAACCTGGGTAGGTCTGTGCTGTAAATAATAACACTGCTGCTTCCTCTAAATAGTAACTGATAGTGTATTTAGGGCTTCCCAGGTGTCTCATTGATAAAGAATCCACCTTTCAATGTAGGAGACACAGAAACAGGTTCAATCCCTGGTTTGAAGTTGCCATGGCAATCTATTATGCTTGGAGTGTGGTCCTCAAAAGAGTTCAGACATATGAGAGCAACTGAGAAAGTGAGAATGATCCTAATCCATGATCCTAATACACTTGTTTTAAGGGCCTCTCATGCCAGATTCCCAGGGGCTTTGTTCAACATAAGGTAATTAATGGGGCTTCCCAGATGGTGCGTTGTAAATGCGGGGATGTCAGAGATGCGGGTTCAATCCCTGGGTTGGAAGATCTAGGTATTCTTCCGTGGAGAATTCCATGGACAGAGGAGCCTGGTGGGCTACACAGTCCATGGGATTGCAAAGAGTTGGACATAACAGAAGCGACTGAGCACAAGGTGATTAATAAGATATGCAATAATGGCTAAGGCTGTTGGATATAGTCTGAGTAAGATTGGTGGTTTTCTGAACACAAATACAAAGTCTGGAGAAAAAGCACATCATCACACACAGGCATTCTTAACCCTGATTATTCCCCTCTGAGACACTGCAGCTGTGATTAAAAGCACAACCTTGGTAATAAGATAGTGTGGGTCTTATGCCCAGATCTATCACTTAGATTGGTTAATATAGTTAATACTGGGCAGTCAGTGCTCTTAATCCCTTAGTCTCTGGGGGTCTCAAGAGGATTTCTTGAGTAGATTCTTGTAGAGTGCCTTCTGGCCACTACCAAAGGCATTAGAACCTCGAACAAGAGGCAACTGAGAACTCATTCAAAACTAGCAGGTCTCACATAGCTTGAATAATAACCTGCAACAGGGCTATCAGCCAGAGAGATTCCCCTGTCAAGGAAATCTGCACCCCACACTTGCGGGATGTGTTCCCAAATGTCCTGGTTATGGGAAACACAGCTGTCAGTCCTGTGAACAGTAGGTTTATACATGTGACTGTGGGCTGAAGCTATGGCTGTGACATAGTCTGCTTCAAGACAGCGAGCTCAGTACTTGTGGGAAAAAGATGCTACTTTGGGCAACATAACAACAGAGCCTTGACATCCCCTCTCCCCATGTTCTACTTAACTTTTTGTAGAACCTTCCAGTTCACTCATCCTGGCATTCTTCTCAGCCCTAATGGGTTTGAAAGAAAAAAGATAGATTTTCATGGCTCCAGATTCCCTGGACTATAACTCTTGGGTTTGAGGTGAAGTAGGTGATGGGGTGTTGGTTGTCCCTGGTTTTCAAGATGAGATGATACCTGGGTTTATAAAGTCGACCCCACCTTCCATCCCTGCTGGAGAGAATCAGCTGCACTTTGATCTCCTGACAGGGAAGCAGGTGAGGGAGGCCACGCTGAAGAGTTCACTCCAGACTTTCCCTGGGGGAACAGCCACGTCTGCTTCCTGTTCAGAAGCCCTGTCTGTGATGAACAGTGTTGATGTCACTCTCTGTGGAGTGGTCACCTGGGAGCCTGGTTCTTGTGAGTTTTCTCTGCTTTCTGGAGCTGGGTTTTCAGGTCCTCCTGACAGAGTTTTTTTTTTTAATTCACCTGTATCATAATTGTGAGCACCCACTGTCCAGATGGATGAGTTTTTGAGGGTGACTGAAACATCTGGTAGTATAATGTGCTCCCCATCCTGAACCCACCTCCCATCTCCTTCCCATCCCATCCTCAGGGTCATCCCAGTACACTGGGCCTGAGAACCCTGTCTCATGCATTGAACCTGGACTGGTGATCTGTTTCACATATGGTAACATACATGTTTCATACTACTCTCTCAAATCATCCCACCCTCGCCTTCTCCCACAGAGTCCCAAAGTCTGCTCTTTACCATCTGTGTCTGTTTTGTTGTCTCTCATATAGGGTCATTGTTACCATCTTTTCTTCACTTCAGTTCAGTTCAGTCACTCAGTCGTGTCCAACTCCTTTGCAGCCCCACGAATCGCAGCACGCCAGGCCACCCTGTCCATCACCAACTCCCGGAGTTCACTCAGACTCACGTCCATCGAGTCAGTGATGCTATCCAGCCATCTCATCCTCTGTCGCCCCTTCTCCTCCTGCCCCCAATCCCTCCCAGCATCAGAGTCTTTTCCAATGAGTCAACTCTTCGCATGAGATGGCCAAAGTACTGGAGTTTCAGCTTCAGCATCATTCCCTCCAAAGAAATCCGAGGGCTGATCTCCTTCAGAATGGACTGGTTGGATCTCCTTGCAGTTCAAGGAACTCCAAGGGTCTTCTCCAACACCACAGTTCAAAAGCATCAATTCTTCAGCGCTCAACTTTCTTCACAGTCCAACTCTCATATCCATACATGAACACCGGAAAAACAATAGCCTTGACTAGATGAACCTTTGTTGGCAAAGTAATGTCTCTGCTTTTGAATATGCTATCTAGGTTGGTCATAACTTTCTTCCAAGGAGTAAGCGTCCTTTAATTTCATGGCTGCAGTCACCATCTGCAGTGATTTTCGAGCCCAAAAAATAAAGTCTGACACTGTTTCCATTGTTTCCCCATCTATTTGCCATGAAGTGATGGGACCAGATGCCATGATCTTCATTTTCTGAATGTTCAACTTTAAGCCAACTTTTTCACGCTCCTCTTTCATCTTCATCAAGAGGCTTTTTAGTTCTCTTCACTTTCTGCCATAAGGGTGGGTCATCTGCATATCTGAGGTTATTGATATTTCTCCCGGCAATCTTGATTCCAGCTTGTGCTTCTTCCAGCCCAGCATTTCTCATGATGTACTCAGCACATAAAGTTAAATAAGCAGGGTGACAATATACAGCCTTGATGCACTCCTTTTCCTATTTGGAAGCAGTCTGTTGTTCCATGTCCAGTTCTAACTGTTGCTTCCTGACCTGCATACAGATTTCTCAAGAGGCAGATCAGGTGGTCTGGTATTCCCATCTCTTTCAGAATTTTCCACAGTTTATTGTGATACATACAGTCAAAGGCTTTGCCATAGTCAATAAAGCAGAAATCGATGTTTTCTGGAACTCTGTTGCTTTTTGATGATCCGGCGGATGTTGGCAATTTGGTCTCTGGTTCCTCTGCCTTTTCTAAAACCAGCTTGAACAACTGGAAGTTCACAGTTCACATATTGCTGAAGCCTGGCTTGGAGAATTTTGAACATTACTTTACTAGCGTGTGAGATGAGTGCAATTGTGTTGTAGTTTGAGCATTCTTTGGCATTGCCTTTCTTTGGGATTGAAATAAAAACTTACCTTTTCCAGTCCTGTGGCCACTGCTGAGTTTTCCAAATTTGCTGGCATATTGAGTGCAGCACTTTCACAGCATCATCTTTCAGGATTTGGAATAGCTCCACTGGAATTCATCACCTCCACTAGCTTTGTTCGTAGTGATGCTTTCTAAGGCCTCCTTGACTTCACATTCCAGGATGTCTGGCTCTAGGCTAGTGATCACACCATCGTGATTATCTGGGTCGTGAAGATCTTTTTTGTACATTCTTCTGTGTATTCTTGCCACCTCTTCTTAATATCTTCTGTTTCTGTTAGGTCCATACCATTTCTGTCCTTTATCAAGCCCATCTTTGCATGAAATGTTCCCTTGGTATCTCTAATTTTCTTGAAGAGATCTCTAGTCTTTCCCATTCTGTTGTTTTCCTTCTATTTATTTGTATTGATTACTGAGGAAGGCTTCTTAACTCTTCTTGCTATTCTTTGGAACTCTGCATTCAGATGCTTATATCTTTCCTTTTCTGCTTTGCTTTTCACTTCTCTTCTTTCACAGCTATTTGTAAGGCCTCCTCAGACAGCCATTTTGCTTTTTTGCATTTCTTTTCCATGGGGATTGTCTTGATCCCTGTCTCCTGTACAGTGTCACGAACCTCAGTCCACAGATCATCAGGCACTATATCTATCAGATCTAGTCCCTTAAATCTATTTCTCACTTCCACTGTATAGTCATAAAGGGATTTGATGTAGGTCATACCTGAATGGTCTAGTGGTTTTCCCTACTTTCTTCAATTTCAGTCTGAATGTGGCAATAAGGAGTTCATGATCTGAGTCACAGTCAGCTCCTGGTCTTGTTTTTGTTGACTGTATAGAGCTTCTCCATCTTTGGCTGCAAAGAATATAATCCATCTGATTTCAGTGTTGACCATCTGGTGATGTCCATGTGTAGAGTCTTCTCTTGTGTTGTTGGAAGAGGGTGTTTGCTATGACCAGAACATTTTCTTGGCAAAGCTCTATTAGTCTTTGCTCTGCTTCATTCCGTATTCCATGGCCAATTTTGCCTGTTACTCCAGGTGTTTCTTGACTTCCTACTTTTGCATTCCAGTCCCCTATAATGAAAAGGACATCTTTTTTGGGTGTTAGTTCTAAAAGGTCTTGTAGGTCTTCATAGAACCTTTCAACTTCAGCTTCTTCAGCATTACTGGTTGGGGCATAGACTTGGATTACTGTGATATTGAATGGTTTGCCTTGGAAATGAACAGAGATCATTCTGTCGTTTTGAGATTGCATCCAAGTACTGCATTTCAGGACTCTTTTGTTGACCATGATGGCTACTCCATTTCTTCTTAGGGATTCCTGCCCGCAGTAGTAGATATAATGGTCATCTGAGTTAAATTCACCCATTCCAGTCCATTTTAGTTCGCTGATTCCTAGAATGTTGACATTCACTCTTGCCATCTCTTGTTTGACCACTTCCAATTTGCCTTGATTCATGGACCTGACATTCCAGGTTCCTATGCAATATTGCTCTTTACAGCATGGGACCTTGCTTCTATCACCAGTCACATCTACAACTGGGTATTGTTTTTGCTTTGGCTCCATCCCTTCATTCTTTCTGGAGTTATTGCTCCACTGATCTCCAGTAGCATATTGGGCACCTACTGGCCTGGGGAGTTCCTGTTTCAGTATCCTATCATTTTGCCTTTTCATACTGTTCATGGGGTTCTCAAGGCAAGAATACTGAAGTGGTTTGCCATTCCCTTCTCCAGTGGACCACATTCTGTCAGACTTCTCCACCATGACCCGCCCATCTTGGGTGGCCCCATGGGCATGGCTTAGTTTCATTGAAGTAGACAAGGCTGTGGTCCTAGTGTAATTATATTGACTAGTTTTCTGTGAGTATGGTTTCAGTATGTCTGCCCTCTGATGCCCTCTTGAAACACCTACCATCTTTCTTGGGTTTCTCTTACCTTGGACATGGGGTATCTCTTCAGGGCTGCTCCAGCAAAGCACAGCCACTGCTCCGTACCTTGGACACGGGGTATCTCCTCACCACCGCCCATTCTGACCTTGAACATGGAATAGCTCCTCTAGGCCCTCCTGTGCCACGCAGCCACCACTCCTTGGGGTGGGGTAGGTCCTCCCGGCCGCCGCCCCTGGCTTGGACTAGGGTAGCTCCTCTCGGCCGCCACACCTAACCTCAGATGCGGGGTAGCTCCTCTTTCTAAATTCCACATATATGCATTAATATACTGTATTGGTGTTTTTCTTTCTGACTTACTCCACTCTTTATAACAGGTTCCAGTTTCATCCACCTCATTAGAACTGATTCAAAAGCATTCTTTTTAATAGCTGAGTAATATTCCATTATGTATATGTACCACAACTTTCTTATCCATTCATTCACTGATGGACATATAGGTTTCTTCCATGTCCTAGCTATTGTAAGCAGTGCTGCAATGAACATTGGAGTACATGTGTCTCTTTCAATTCTGATTTCCTCAGTATGTATTCCCAGCAGTGGGATTGCTGAATCATATGGCAGTTCTATTTGAAGTTTTTAAAGGAATCTCCACCCTATTCTTCATAGTGACTATACTAGTTTGCATTCCTACCAACAGTGTAACAGGGTTCCCTTTTCTCTGCACCCTCTCCAGTACTTATTGTTTGTAGACTTCTGGATAGCAGCCATTCTGACTGGCATGAGATGGTACCTAATTGTGGTTTTGATTTGCATTTCTCTGATATTGAGTAATGTTGAGCGTCTTTTCACGTGTCTGTTAGCCATCTGTATGTCTTCTTTGGAGAAATGCCTGTTTAGTTCTTTGGCCCATTTTTGATTGGGTCGTTTATTTTCTGGAATTGAGCTGCAGGTGCTGCTTATATATTTTTGAGATTATTTCTTTGTCAGTTGCTTCATTTGTTATTATTTTCTCCCATTCTGAAGGCTGTTTTTCACCTTGCTAATAGTTTCCTTCATTGTGCAAAAGCTTTTAAGTTTAATTAGGTCCCATTTGTTTATTTTTGCTTTTATTTCCATTACTCTGGGAGATGGGTCATAGAGGATCCTGCTGTGATTTATGTCGGAGAGTGTTTTGCCTATGTTTTCCTCTAGGAGTTTTATAGTTTCTGGTCTTACATTTAGATCTTTCATCCATTTTGAGTTTATTTTTGTGTATGGTGTTAGTGTTCTAGTTTCATTCTTTCACAAGTGGTTGACCAGTTTTCCCAGCACCACTTGTAAAAGATCGTCTTTTCTCCATTGTGTATTCTTGCCTCCTTTGTCAAAGATAAGGTGTCCATAGGTGCGTGGGTTTATCTCTGGGCTTTCTATTTTGTTCCATTGATCTATGGTACTTTGTGCCAGTACCATACTGTCTTGATGACTGTAGCTTTGTAGTATAGTCTGAAGTCAGGCAGGTGGATTCCTCCAGTTCCATTCTTCTTTCTTAAGATTGCTTTGGCTATTCGAGGTTTTTTTTGTATTTCCATATAAATTGTGAAATTATTTGTTGTAGTTCTCTGGAAAATACCATTGGTAGCTTGATAGGTATTGCATTGAATCTATAGATTGCTTTGGATACTATACTCTTTTCACTATATTGATTCTTCTGATCCATGAACATGATATATTTCTCCCTCTATTTGTGTCATCTTTGATTTCTTTTATCAGTGTTTTATAGTTTTCTATATTCAGGTCTTATTGTTTCTTTAGGTAGATTTATTCCTAAGCATTTTATTCTTTTCATTGCAATGGTGAATGAAATTGTTTCCTTAATTTCTCTTTTTGTTTTCTCATTGTTAGTGTATAGGAATGCAAGGGATTTCTGTGTGTTAATTTTATATCCTGCAACTTCACTATATTCATTGATTAGCTCTAGTAATTTTCTGGTGGTGTTTTTAGGGTTTTCTATGTAGAGGATCATGTCATCTGCAAACAGTGAATTTTATTTCTTCTTTTCCAATCTGAATTCCTTTTGTTTCTTTTTCTTCTCTGAGTGCTGTGGCTAAAACTTCCAAAACAATGTTGAATAGTAGTGGTGAGACTGGGCACCCTTGTCTTATTCCTGATTTTAGGGGAAATGCTTTCAGTTTTTCACCATTGAGGATAATGTTTGATGTGGGTTTGTCATATATAGCTTTTATTATGTTGAGGTATGTTCCTTCTATGCCTGCTTTCTGGAGAATTTTTATCATAAATGGATGTTGAATTTTGTCAAAGCCTTCCTCTGCATCTATTGAGATAATCATATGGTTTTTATCTTTCAATTTGTTAATGTGGTGTATCACATTGATTGATTTATGAATATTGAAGAATCCTTGCATCCCTGGGATAAATCCCACTTGATCATGATGTATGACCTTTTTAATATGTTATTGGATTCTGTTTGCTAGAATTTTGTTGAGGATTTTTTGCATCTATATTCATGAGTGATATTGGCCTGTAGTTTTCTCTTTTTGTGGCATCTTTGTCTGGTTTTGTTATTAGGGTGATGGCGGCCTCATAAAATGAGTTTGGGAGTTTACCTTCCTCTCCAATTTTCTGGAAGAGTTTGAGTAGAATAGGTGTTAGCTCTTCTCTAAATTTTTGGTAGAATTCACCTGTGAAGTCTGGGCTTTTGTTTGTTGGAAGATTTCTGAATACAGTTTCCATTTCCGTGCTTGTGATGGGTCTGTTAAGATTTTCTATTTCTTCCTGGTTCAGTTTTGGAAAGTTATACTTTTCTAAGAATTTATCCATTTCTTCTAAGTTGTCCATTTTTTGGCATATAGTTGCTGATAGTAGTCTCTTATGATCCTTTGTATTTCTGTGTTGTCTGTTGTGATTTCTCCATTTTCATTTCTAATTTTGTTGATTTGATCCTTTCCCCTGTTTTTCTTGATGAGTCTGGCTAATGGTTTGTCTGTTTTATTTATCATCTCAAAGAACCAGCTTTTAGTTTTGTTGACTTTTGCTATAGTCCCCTTTGTTTCTTTTTCATTAATTTCTGCCCTATTTTTTATGATTCCTTTCCTTCTACTAACCCCTGGGTTCTTCATTTCTTCCTTATCTAGTTGCTTTAGGTGTAGAGTTAGGTTATTTATTTGATTTTTCTCTTGTTTCTTGAGGTAAGCTTGTATTGCTATGAACCTTCCCTTAGCACTGCTTTTACTGAATCATATAGGTTTTGGGTTGTTGTGTTTTCATTTTGATTTGTTTCTATGGGTATTTTGATTTCTTTTTTGATTTCTTCTGTGATTTTTTGGTTATTCAGAAGTGTGTTTTTTAGCCTCCATATGTTTGTATTTTTAATAGTTTTTTTCCCCCTGTAGTTGACATCTAATCTTACTGCATGGTGATCAGAAAAGATGACTGAAATGATCTCATTTTTTTTTGAATTTACCAAGGCTAGATTTATGTCCCAGGATGTGATCTATCCTGGAGAGGGTTCTGTGTGCACTTGAGAAACTCCTTCTTTGTCTCTTTTCACATCCTTTATTTCAAAGTCTATTTTATCTGATATGAGTATGGCTACTCCTGCTTTCTTTTGGTCCCCATTTGCATGAAATATTTTTTTCTAGCCCTTCACTTTCAGTCAGTATGTGTCCCTTGTTTTGAGGTGGGTCTCTTGTAGACAGCATATATAGGGGTCTTGTTTTGTATCCATTCAGCCAGACTTTGTCTTTTGGTTGGGGCATTCAACCCATTTACATTTAAGGTAATTATTGATAATTATGATCCTATTGCCATTTACTTTATTGTTTTGGGTTTGAGTTTATAAACCTTTTCTGTGTTTTCTTTCTAGAGAAGATCCTTTAGCATTTGTTGAAGAGCTGGTTTGGTGGTGCTAAATTCTCTCAGCTTTTGAGTGTCTGAAAAGCTTTTGATTTCTCCTTCATATTTGAATGAGATCCTTTCTGGGTATAGTAATCTGGGTTGTAGGTTTTTCTCTTTCATCACTTTAAGTATGTCTGGCCATTCCCTTCTGGCCTGAGGAGTTTCTATTGAAAGATCAGCTGTTATTCTTATGGAAATCCCCTAGTGTGTTATGTGTTGCTTTTCCCTTGATATTTTTAATATTTGTTCTTTGTGTTTGATGTTTGTTAATTTGATTAATATGTGTCTTGGGGTGTTTTGTCTTGGGTTTATCCTGTTTGGGACTCTCTAGTTTTCTTGAACTTTGGTGGCTATTTCCTTCACCATTTTAGGCAATTTTTCAGCTGTTATCTCCTAAAGTATTTTTTAATGGCCTTCCTTTTTGTCTTCTTCTTTTGAGACTCCTATGATTCGAATGTTGGGGCGTTTAACAGTGTTCCAGAGGTCTCTTGAGATTGTCCTGATTTCTTTTAATACGTTTTCTTTTTTCCTCTCTGCTTCATTTATTTATACCATTCTATCTTTGACATCACTTATCCTATTTTATGCCTCAGTTATTCTACTGTTGGTTCCCTCCAGAGTGCTTTTGTCTCAGTTATTGCATATTCATTATTGATTGACTCTTTTTTATTTCTTTTAAGTCCTAGTTAAAATTTTCTTGCATCTTCTCAATCCTTGTCTCCA
Organism: Bos indicus x Bos taurus; assembly: GCF_003369695.1. NCBI lineage: Eukaryota > Metazoa > Chordata > Mammalia > Artiodactyla > Bovidae > Bos > Bos indicus x Bos taurus. Next base: position 1,678,146 of record NW_020867066.1, on the reverse strand, counting down.
GATTATTTATCTGTAACTCCATTTTGTTTTCAAGATTTTGGATCATTTTTACTGATCATTCAGATCATTATTCTGAATTCATTTTTAGGTAGATTCCTATTTCCTCCTCTTTTGTTTGGGTTGGTGGGCATTTATCATGTTGCTTTACCTGCTGAATATTTCTCTGCCTTTTCATTTTGTTTAGATTGCTGTGTTTGGGGTGGCCTTTCTGTATGCTGAAAGTTTGTGGTTCCTCTTTATTATGAGGGTTCCTCCCTGTGAGTGTGGTTGGACGAGTGGCTTGTCAAGGTTTCCTGGTTAGGGAAGCTTGCGTCAGTGTTCTGGTGGGTGGAGCTGGATCTCTTCTCTCTGGAGTGCAATGAAGTGTCCAGTAGTGAATTTTGAGATGTCTATGGGTTTGGTGTGACTTTTGGCCAACTTTATTTTAGTGCTTGGGGTTATGTTCCTATGTTGTTGGAGAATTAGCTTGGTATGTATGTCTTACTCTGAAATTTGTTGGCTCTTAGGTGCAGCTTGGTTTCAGTGTAGGAATGGAGGCTTTTGGATGAGCTTTTGTTGATTAGTGTTCCATGAGTTTTCTGGTGTTCTCAAGTTTTGGATTTAAGCCTCCTGCCTCTGGCTTTCAGTCTTATTCTTACATCCCATCCATACAGACTTTCCCATCCATACAGCACCAATGATAAAACATCTAGGTTAATGATGAAAAGATTCTCCACAGTGAGGGACACCCAGAGAGGTTCACAGAGTTACATGGAGAAGAGAAGGAGGAGGGAGACAGAGGTGACCAGGAGGAGAAGAGGGGGAGTCAAAAGGAGAGAGACCAATCCAACCAGTAATCAGTTCCCTACGTGTTCTCCACAGCCTAGAACACCCAAAGAGATCCAACAGATTTAGGCAGAGAAGAGAAGAGGTAGGGAGGAGATAGAGGTGACCACCTTTCAAAGAGAATGGGCTGCCTTTCTAGGTGGCTGGCATCCTCTGCCAGCATTCAGAAGTTGTTTTGTGGAATTTGTACAGCATTCAAATGGTATTTTGATGAATTTGTGGGGGAGAAAGTGGTCTCCCCATCCTATTCCTCTGCCATCTTAGGACCGCCCCTGCTCCTTCCTTCTTTATAGAACTGGGAACACTAAACACAAGAGGAGGTTCTGTGTCTTTACTTGTTTGTACCTCAACCCCTCCAAATGTGCAGTGCCCAGGTACACGTCTCTACTGACTAAATTGTCACCAGACCGGCATTCAGATACTGGACTAAGGAGTGAGGACCTGAAAACAGTTTGGAGTTTCCCCCTGGATTCTTGCCCCCATCATTTTATAAAATCTCTGTAGCCTCATGTAAGATGCATTACTAACTTCCCATAAACAACCTAGTTGTACTAACAGGTCTTCTCTAGAACCCACACAGGTAACAAATTGATGTCAGTATTTCCTGCTGATACAGCTCAGGTTATCACTCATTCCAGACAGAGGTCAGAGGCTCACCATGTGCCCCTGGCAATAGCAAGTTGCATCCTCATTCATGGTGGGGAATAAGAAATGTAAGGGTCCTCCCTGCCTGGCAGCCTGCAGCCCAGCTGTTCCCTGACAGGCAAGAGCCTGACCCTGATGCTCATGGTCAGTGTGCTTTTAGAGAAGATGGCAGGAAATGAATGGGAAGTCATGTGACATCAGGCCCCCAACCACATGAAGTCACTCAAAAGAGGGACACTGAGGCCACTGTCAGATTCTAAAAGGGTGATGTGAGTATCACAGGCCACAGTGCCCTCCAAACAACAGGACAGGTGTCCAGCAGGCAGATATAAAAACATCCATCATGTTCCTGGAGCAGAAGTCAAGACTATTCAAAGGCTCCTCATCTGCCAGGTCCTGTGGGCACAAGGGCAGTGCAGAACCAGGTGCTCCGTGACCCATACAGAGAATCCTGGCGCAGGTGCAGGGAGAGTCCCAGGATGGGGGAGGTGGCAGACTGTCCACTTTCTTACTCATCTCATTCCTGTCCTATGTCTGGCTCCGGTCCAGGGTGGGGGATGCACTGACTCTATCTCAGCCCTTGGTTACTCATCTAAGGTGGAATCAATGCACAGGTAGCTCATCAAAATTCAGTGTGGTGAGGACTCTAATGAGGAATTAAAGTTTAAAATGCTACTGGTTAAAAAATTAGTGAATGATAATTACTCACCTATGGGGAAAAAAAAAAAGAAATATTGCCATTTGCAGCAACATGGATGGATCTAGAGAGTATTATTCTTAGTAAAGAAAGTCAGAGAAAGACACATATGATATCACTTATACATGAAATCTAAAAATAATACAAATGAATCTATACACAAACTAGAAATAGACTCAGTGGCATAAAAAAACAAACTTGTGGTTACCAAAGGGCATTGGGAAAGAGTGAGGAGCAAATTAGAAATATGGGATTAATAGACACACTACTATTAATACGTCATATAGATAACAAGGATTAAGTGTAAAGCACAGAGAATTTTATTCAGTGTCTTGTAATAACCTATAATGGAATATAATCAGAGAAAAGAACTGAATGACTATACTGCATACCTGAAACTAGCAGATTATTGTAAATCAACTATACTTCACTATACTTTTAATAAATTGTGAGCAATTTCCACCTGGAAAGATACCAGAAGAATATGGAGGGAGAAATATTTGAGAGGATGTTGATGAAAGAACCAGTAAAGAATTTCTTTATCTAAATCTAGCTGGGATTTTGAATTTGATCAAAGATAGTTTCAAAGAGAATCTCTCATTCCCAGGTCATTAAAGTGTAGCATGGTGTGAGCAGGAATTTGAGGGTCACATGGAGGATTCCCTTTGGTAGGACGTGTGACCTCAGAGCCCGGGAGGCAGTGGTTTCCTCGCATCCAGCCTCCCTGACTTTCTCTGATGTGTGTCTGTCTCTGCTTCCCCAGCTCGGAGCCCAGTGTTTTCCCACTTAGCATCTTCTCTCCGGGGACTCTGGACCATCTGGGCATACAAAGCTGAACAGAAGTTTCAGGAGCTGTTTGATGCATACCAGGATTTGCATTCAGGTCTGTAAGTTTCTGGAGATGATTTCTAAGGATGGGATGTGCTCCCTTCTGAGGCCTGACCTCTGTCTCAAGTAGCCTGGCTGGCCAGTGCCTCTCTGTGTGTCAGCCCATGTTGCCCTCTGCACACATGCCTCCCCCACTCCTTCCTCTCAGCATCCCCTCTGTGCTCCCCCCTTCCCCCTCACAGCCCTGCTTTTCTCCCCTGACTGGCCTGCATTGTCCTTCCATCACTGTGCCCTGTGGATGTCTGTCTCTTTAAGGCAGGATTCAGTAAGCTTTTCTTTTTTCCAAAGGTCCAGATAGAAAATATTGTAGGCTTTGTGTGCTGTCTCTATTGTAACTACTCATCTTTGCCATTGTAGCACAAAGACAGGGAAAGATCATACATTAGTCCATGGCTGTATTCCAATAAAACTTTATTTTCAGAACCAGGTGGTGGCTGTTCTTCCCCCCTCAGGGTGTGCTTTGCCAAGTCTTTTGAGAGCATAGATTGAGGGTAGCAGAAGTGTTGAGGAAAATAAGTTCCTGATTTGCTACCCACTTGAGTATGCTTTGTATCAGTGAAGTTTGTTTGTTTGTTTTCCATCTCGGTAGAAAATTCAGAATTTCTTCTAAGTATATAAAATCCTGGCCAAACTTTCCAATCATTAATATATTTTGAAGATAACATGGCATTTGAAAGTCACATACAGACCCTGTTAGCTGATGGTCATGTGGACACTGACTCCTAAGAATAACCACTGCAGGCCCTGTAGTGAGGGCAGAAGGTGCTGGAAACGGTGTGAGCTGTGCTCTCTGCTGTCAGAGCTGGGAACAGCTGACCCTTTGAGAGGAGGATCTTCATGTTGAGGCCCAGCACTCCAGGGAACACACCAATGAGATGTTTTTCCAACTTCTTTCTTATCATGGTATTTCTCTTGATAACCCGTGGGTTGAAGTTTTCAAAGCATGCTTCCTGGACTGATTCCTCCATGTCTCATATGTTGTTTTGTGTTGAACCTAGTTTTCTGGAATCTTCAGGTTCCTTTGAAGTTACAGGTGTGTAACTTTGCTGTCCTACCTTGTGTAAAATCTTCTGTAGCTTAACTGAGAAAATGCTCTCCCTCATGAGAAGCAGCTAACACGTTTTTTCTGTTTATGTATTACACTTATTATGGTTTACAAATGCAGAGGCTTGGTTCCTGCTTTTGACGACGTCCCGATGGCTCGCTGTGTATCTGGATGTCATCTGTGCCATCTTTGTCACTGTTGTTGCCTTTGGGGCCCTGATTCTGGTAGAATGTAAGTACACATGTGAATATTTGTGGTATATTTGCATTTGATAGCTTTGTTTGTAGTTATTAAACTGTTGTCATCTTGTCTAATATATACTCTTTGGTTCTAATGAGTTGTATTAAAGTGTCTGCAGCAGGAGACTCCACAGTGTGTCCATGTAAAGTAATTTGTGTCTTGATGAGAACTTCTATCATCTTTTTTACTTTTAATTATTTATTTACAGTAAGTCCTTGTTGAGATAATTTAAAATATTTTTTTGATTGGCAAATGTTTGATTTATGATGTGTTGGCTTCAGGTGTATAGCCAAGTGAATCTGTTATACATATATTCACTTTTTTAAAGATTTTTTTTCCATACCCCATGAACATTGGGGTGCCTGTATTCTTTTTAGTAATTTGCATTTTGATTAATACTTCAAATGAATAGTCCTTTAGAAAAGAATTTCTGGTTTTGACTTTTGGAATCTTCAGGAGCAAAGACCAGGTATGACATGCCTGCTGCAACAGACCTGTGGTGCCTTGGGCCCCTGCTTTGGCTCACTCAGGCCATTCTTTCATTTTTATTTTAAGTTTTATTGGGGTATAGTTCATTTACACTGTTGTCTTAGTTTCCGATGTACAGCAAAGTCAATCTGCTATACACATACATATATCCACTCTTTTTTAGATTCTTTTCCCATATAGATCATTACAGAGTTCTCTGTACTTTACAGTAGTTTCTTATTAATTATCTATTTTAATATTTTATATATAGTAGTATGTATGTGTCAGTCCCGGTCTTCCAATTTATCCCTCCCCTCCCATATCCCCTGGTAAACACAAGTTTATTTTCTACACCTGTTACTCTACTTCTGTTTTTTAGATATGTTCATTTGTAGCCTTTTGTTATATTCCACTTGCAAGCAATATCATATTCTACTTTTCTCAGACTTATTTCACTCAGTATGCAAATCTCTAGGTCCAGCCATGTTGCTGCAAATGGCATTATTTTGCCCTTTTTTATGGCTGAGTAACATTCCATTGTATATATGGTACTGCATCTTCCTTGTCCATTGCTCTGTTGACAGGCATTTAGGTTGTTTCCATGTCCCGGCTGTTGTAAATAGACCTGCAGTGAAGACTAGGGTGCATGTATCCTTATAAATTATGGTTTTCTCTGGATATAGGCCCTGGAGTGAGATTGCTGGATCTTAGTAGTGAGAGAGTCAATTCCTAGGCAGATTGATAAGTCCAGGGGTCCCCAAGGAGAGAGGGGTCTGGAATTCTTAAGGAGGAAAAAAGGACAAACATTTTTGTCCCTCTACATTCCTTAGGATTATATAATAATGTATCCTGCTTGAGGACAGTCTCTGGAAAAAAACCTTCTGGCTAATCCTGTTATCTTAAGGTGCAAATTATGGGAGTAGACCTATTGAGGTCTTTACAACCTCCAGACATTCTTTTGATTAACTGTAATAACTAATTAGAGAGTATATAACTCCATGGCTAACACTAGCAAGGGGGTACTCTTTCTGACCCCTTCTGATGCCTATCTCAGAAGCTTTCTCTATCTCCTTTATACTTTAATAAAACTTTATTACACACAAGTTCTGAGCGATCAAGCCTCGTCTCTGGCCCTGGACTGAATTCTTCTCCTCCAGAGGCCAAGAATCCTGGCATCTTTTTGTGTGTCTATTTTTAGTTTTTAAAATAACCTCCATATTGTTCTCCATAGTGGCTGTACTAATTTACATGGACTAATTTACATGTACTAATTTAATTTTCTCCACATCCTCTTCAGTACTTATTGTTTGTAGACTTTTTGATGATGGTCATTCTGACTGGTGTGAAACCTCACTGTAGTTTTTTGCTTAAAAAATGTTTTTTTTTACTGTAGTTTTGATATTCATTTCTTTAATAATGAGATGTTGACCATCTTTTCATGTGCTTTTTGGCCATCTGTATGTCTTCTTTGGAGAATGTCTGTTTTAATCTTCTGCCCATTTTTTGATTGGGCTGTTTACTTATTTATTTTTGATATTGAACTGCATGAACTGTTTATATATTTTTGAGAGTAATCCCTTATCAGTCACTTCATTTGCAAATATTTCCCCCCATTCTGCAGGTTGTCTTGTTTGTTTGTTTTTTGCTGTGTAAAAGTTTTTAAGCTTAATTGGGTCCCGTTTGTTTGTGTTTTATTTATTTTCATTGCTCTAGGAGGTGGGTTAAAAAGCTTGCTGCAATTTATGTCAGAGGGTTCTCCTTATGTTTTCATCTAAGAGTTTTCTAGTGTCTGGTCTTACATTTAGGTCTGTAATCTATTTGAGTTTACTTTTGTTTATGGTCTTAGGGAGTGTTCTGATTTTATTCTTTTAGATGTAGCTGTCCAGTTTTCCCAGCACCAATTATTAAAGAAACTGTCTTTCTCCATTGTATATTCTTGCTTCCTTTCTCATAGGTGACACAGGTGCATGGGTTTATCTCTGGACTTTTGTCCTGTTCCATTGATCTATATTTCTGTTTTTGGTGCCAGTAGCATATTGTTTCAATTACTGTAGCTTTGTGGTATAGTCTGAAGACAGGGGACATGATTCCTCCTAGCTTCATTTTTCTTCTTTGTTTTTCTCAAGATTACATTGGCTATTCATGGTATTTTGTATTTCCATACAAAATGTAGATATTTTTGTTCTAATTCTGTGAAAAATGCCGTTGGTAATTTGATAGAGATTGCACTGAATTTGTAGATTGCTTTTGAGTAGTTTGCTTGTTTGTTTACAGTAGGTCTTCATTGAGATCTTTTATCTTTTTATCTTTCTTTGAATGGGTTGAGATCTACATAACTGTAACAAGATGACCTCTGAACATCCTAGGTAGTGTCCTATAGCTGGATGGAAAGAACCAGGTTTACTATTAAGCTTTTTGTACAGATTAGGTTTTAGGTTTTAGCTTTTGGGTTACTTGGAATCCTTGGTTGTAGGGGTCTGAGAAAGATTCTCTATAGCAAAAACAGTATCCTCACTGCTGTGTGGGTCCCAGATAAGAAGTTGTTGGATTGTGTGGCATGAATTCACCACCCCTCACTATACCATAGGAATAGCCCTGAATTACAGTCTTTAATAATGGAAAAATGAAAGTAATATTTTAGATTTAAAAGCACTGGCTCTTAGAATCCATTGCCTTGTGTTTGTGATTTCAACTGCAGCTACACTGGATGTAGAAAGTGAAATTACATAATGATAATTGTAGTATAAGGACAAAAATCTGAACAATGGAATCCTCAACTATATTATACTGTCAAGTGTATCTCACTCCAGGTGGGATTAAATGATAAAGGACAAAAATGGTAAGGACCTAAGAGAAGCAGAAGAGATTAGGAAGAGGTGGCAAGAACACACAGAAAAATTGTACCAGCAAGATCTTAATGCCCTGGATAACCATGATGGTGTGGTCACTAATCTTGAGCCAGACATCCTGGATTGTGAAGTCAAATGGAACTTAGGACGCATCACTATGAACTAAGTTAGTGGAGGTAATGGAATTCCAGCTTAGCTATTTCAAATCCTAAAAGATAATGCTGTTTATATAATATGCCAGAAAATTTGAAAAACTCAGCAGTTGCCACAGGACTGAGAGTTGTTTTCATTCCAATCCCAAAGAAAGACAATGCCAAAGAATGTTCAAACTATCATACAATTGCACTCATTTTACATGCTAATAAAGTTATACTCAAAATCCTTCAAAGATTTCAACAGTATGTGAACTGGGAACTTCCAACTATACAAGCTTGTTTTAGAAAAGGCAGAGGAATCAGAGATCAAATTGCCAACATTCACTGAATCATAGAGAAAGCAAGGGGGTTCCAGAAAAAACATCTCCTTAATTGACTATGTTGAAAGGCTTTGACTCTGTGGATCACAATAAACTGTGGAAAATTCTGAAAGAGATAGGAATACCAGACCATCTTACCTGTCTCCTGAGAACCTGAAAGCATTTAAAGAAGAATCAGAACTGGACATAGAACAATGAACTGATTCAAAATTGGGAAAGGAGTATGACAAAGCTATATGTTGTCACTATGTTTATTTAACTTATGTGCAAAATACATCATGCAAAATGCCAGGCTGGATGAAGCATAGCTGGAATCAAGATTGCTGGTAGAAATATCAATAACCTCAGATATACAGATGATACCATTCTAATGGCAGAAAGTGAAGAGAAACTGAAGAGCCTCTTGATGAAAGTGAAAGAGCAGAGTGAAAAAGCTGGCTTAAAACTCAGCATTCAAAGATCTAAGATCATGGCATCCAGTCCCATCTCTTCATGGCAAATAGATGGGAAAAAATTTAAAGCAGTGACAGATTTTATTTTCTTGGGTTCCAAAAATCACTGCAAACTGTGACTGCAACCATGAATAAAAAGACGTTTACTAACGCATATATATGGAATTTAGAAAGATGGTAACAATAACCCTGTATATGAGACAGCAAAAGAGACACTGATGTATAGAACAGTCTTTTGGACTCTGTGGGAGAGGGAGAGGGTGAGATGATTTGGGAGAATGGCATTGAAATATGTATAATACATATGAAACGAGTCGCCAGTCCAGGTTCGATGCACGATACTGGATGCTTGGGGCTGGTGCACTGGGACGACCCAGAGGGATGGTATGGGGAGGGAGGAGGGAGGAGGGTTCAGGATGGGGAACACGTGTATGCCTGTGGCAGATTCATTTCGATATATGGCAGAACCAATACAATATTGTAAAGTTTAAAAATAAAATTAAAAAAAAAAAGAAAATAAAAGGACGTTTGCTTCTTGGAAGGAAAGCTATGACAAATCTATACAGAATATTAAAAAGCGGCAACATCACTTTGCCAACAAATGTCCATATTGTGAAAGTTATGTTTTTTCCAGTAGTCATGTAAGAGTTGTCAATGGATGTAAAATTTGGGCCATTAAGAAGGCTGAGGGCTGAAGAATTGATGCTTTCAAGTTGTAGTGTTGGAGAAGACTCTTGAGAGTCCACTGGACAGCAAGGAGATCAAATCATTCAATCTTAAAGGAAATCAACCCTGAATATTCACTGGAAAGACTGATGCTGAAGCTGAAGCTCCAATACTTTTGCCACCTGACTCAAAGAGCTGATTCATTAGAAAAGACCTTGGGTACTGGGAAAGATTGAAGGCAGGAGAAGGAGGTGACAGAGGATGAGATGGTTAGATAGCATCACGAACTCAATGGACATGAATTTGAGCAAACTCTGGGAGATAACAAAGGACAGGGAAGCCTGTAGTGCTACAGTCTATGGTGTCACCAGAGTCAGACATGACTTAGTGACTTAACAACAACCACAGCTTTGTTATGTCTTTCTAAATTCATATTTAAAAAAATTTACTTAATTATTTGGCTGTATCGGGTCTTAGCTGGGCATGTGGGACCTTCAGTCTTAGTTATAGTAGGCAGGACTTTAGTTGCAGCACGTGAACTCTTAGTTGTGGCATGTGGAGTCTAGTTGCCTGACCAGGAATTGAACCCGAGCCCCCTGCATTGAGAGTTCGGAGTTTTAGCTATTGGACCACCAGGGAAGTCCCTCATAGCGTTTTTTCTTTTTTCTTTTTTTCCTACTGTACTATTGTCTCATGCAACAGAAGTAATATTATGAATGATACTATCATTACATGCAAATGATTTAAATATTATAAAGAAGTCTTCTCACTACTATATAATAAAATAGATAACTAAAAAGGACCTACTGTATAGCACAGGGGATTCTATATAATACTCTGTAATGACATATATTGACTTCCCTGGTGGCTCAGATGGTAAAGCGTCTGTCTACAATGCAGGAGACCTGGGTTCAATCCCTGGGTTGGGAAGATCCCCTGGAGAAGGAAATTGTAATCCACTCCAGTACTATTGCCTGGAAAGTCCCATGGACAGAGAAGCCTGGTAGGCTACAGTCCATGGGGTATGGACTGTATGTAATGACATATCTGGTAAAATAATTTAAAAAGAACAGATTATATGTATATATCTGGCTAATTCACTTTATTGTACACCTGAAACTAACACAACTTTGTAAATCAACTATATACTCCAATAAAAATCATAAAAATAAAGGAGTCGTCTTTCTAAAGTGACAGAAGGACCTGTGTGAGGGGTTGAGAAGTAGACTAATTTTATTCCTCTTCTTCCTCATTTAGCCTTGGATCTTGGGCAGGTTGGCCTGGTCCTGTCTCTCTCTCTAGTACTCACGAGGATGTTCCAGTGGTGCGTCAGGCAAAGTGCTGAAGTTGAGAACATGGTGATGTTTATTTTTCTGTTCTTAGCCTTTTCAGGTCTCCTTGCTGTTATATGGCATAAAAGCAATTCTTACATAAAATAATAAAACTTTTTTTTTTTTTTTACATTATCTTACAAAGTTTTTTTTATGTTCTCCTCCATTTGCTTAAGGGCTTCCCTGGTGGCTCAGATGGTAAAAAATCCGGCTGCAATGCAGGAGCCACAAAAGAGAAAGATTTTATCCCTGGGTTGGAAAGATCCCCTGGAGAAGGGAATGGCTACCCATTCCAATATTCTTGCCTGGAGAATCCCCATGGACAGAGAAGTCTGGCAGGCTACAATCCATAGGGTTGCAAAGAGCAGAACATGACTGACCGACTTTCACTTTCCATCTGCTTAAAGTTAATAAAAATATATACATATTTTCCCACATATGTATGTCATGTCAGAGGGTTTTATATTCATCACAAACTGTCTTCAAATACAATAAATGTCTCTGTAGGAGAGAGGTTCTGAAATTCTGGAGACAACATAAGCTCGTTTCTTAGCAGCTAGTTTATCTTTGCTTCTTAATGGGTAATTTCTTATTTTTGGTAAAAGAAAAGAATCCAGTATTTTAAAGTTTATTTAATTAATATGTTCCTCCACCCCTCCCCTCCATTTTGTCACTTATTCATGTGTGTATTGAGCACCTGAATTTGCTGAGAGCCCTTCTCTCTGGTAGGATAGGCTCTCTCCCAAAATGTGCTCTTAAAGGTGTGGAGTTATGGTTGTTTAAGCCTTGACTGTGTTGATCACAATAAACTGTGGAAAATTTTGAAAGAGATGGGAATACCAGACCACCTGACTTGCCTCTTGAGAAACCTGTATGCAGGTCAGGAAGCAATAGTTAGAACTGGACATGGAACAACAGACTGGCTCCAAACAGGAAAAGGAGTACATCAAGGCTGTATATTGTCACCCTGCTTGTTTAAATTATAGCAGAGTACATCATGAGAAACGCTGGGCTGGAAGAAGCACAAGCTGGGATCAAGATTGCCGGGAGAAATATCAATAACCTCAGATATGCAGATGACACCACCCTTATGGCAGAAAGTGAAGAGAAACTAAAAAGCCTCTTGATGAAAGTGAAAGAGGAGAGTGAAAATGTTGGCTTAAAGCTCAACATTCAGAAAACTAAGATCATGGCATCTGGTCCCATCACTTCATGGAAAATAGATGGGAAAACAGTGGAAAGAGTGTCAGACTTTATTTTTTGGGGCTCCAAAATCACTGCAGATGGTAACTGCAGCCATGAAGTTAAAAGACGCTTTCTCCTTGGAAGGAAAGTTATGACCAACCTAGATAGCATATTCAAAAGCAGAGACATTACTTTGCCAACAAAGGTCCGTCTAGTCAAGGCTATGGTTTCTCCAGTGGTCATGTATGGATGTGAGAGTTAGACTGTGAAGAAAGCTGAGTGCTGATGTATTGATGCTTTTGAACTGTGGTGTTGGAGAAGACTCTTGAGAGTTCCTTGGACTGCAAGGAGATCCAACCAGTCTATTCTGAAGGAGATCAGTCCTGGGTGTTCTTTGGAAGAACTGATGCTAAAGCTGAAACTCCAATAGTTTGGCCACCTCATGAGAAGAGTTGACTAATTGGAAAAGACTCTGATGCTGGGAGGGGTTGGGGGCAGGAGGAGAAGGGGACGACAGAGGATGAGATGGCTGGATGGCATCACTGACTCAATGGACGTGAGTTTGAGTGAACTCTGGGAGTTGGTGATGGACAGGGAGGCCTGGCGTGCTGCGATTCATGGGGTCGCAAAGAGTCGGACATGACTGAGCGACTGAACTGAACTGAACTGAAGAGGCCTTAGTCATTAAGTAAATTATACACTTTTGAATATTTGTACCTTCTCCTAAAGGGAGAAAACAATAAAAATGAAGTTTCTCCATTTATTTCTTCTAACAGAGTAGAAAGTGACTAATTATTAAAATGATGTTTGATGACTGTCCAGTTCTGGACATCTGTAACACGTGGCCCTTCTGTAGCCACACACACTGATTGATGTCCATAAGTGTTCTTCTCTTTCAAAAAATTCTTGTGTGTGTTTTTTTTTATTTAGATGTGAAAGGTGGATCAATAAAATCTTACCATTCATTTCTCTATTTTTTTTTAGCTTTTATATAAAGTTGAAGGAAGTAGTCATGTGTAAAAGTGTTGAAGATGATGAGCAAGTTTGCAAATCATCCAAGGCCTCATCAGACTCCTACTTCTGTCCTTTGTGGATGTTGAGACCTGAGATATTCTGAACCATAAAAAAGCAGGAGGTTTCATTTATAATCTCTGAACACCTATAAACTAGATCCTCTGATACTAACTCATGTGATGTCATATGTCTTTCAGATGATTTCAGTAGAAAGGGTAATTGAATATACAGACCTTGAGAAAGAAGAGCCCTGGGAACTTGAGTATCGTCCACCACCATTCTGGCCCCCAGACGGAAGGATTTCCTTTTTCAGTGTGAACTTCAGATATAACTCGGACAGTCCTCTGGTATTGAGGAACCTGGAAACATCCATTTACTCAAGAGAAAAGGTTAGTTTAAGCCATTCGCCTCTTTGAATCCAGCTAAAGATTTAGCACCACATCTGTTCTTGGCTTCCTTACCACTATGTCAGGGGGACTGTTTGCTCCTAATGGATGCAGATTATATCAGTGACATTGTAGGTGGATCTTTCTTGGAAACTGACCATGGCATGGGTATACCAGCAATTTTTCCCCTGTGTTGTGAGCTCCCTCATGGTGGTTGATGGGCTCTGGGGTTCCATCTTAACCTGACTCAGGACACTATATGTGACACCTGATTATTCATACAAAGTCTGGGACGTCAGCCTTGTCTTCCTGGCCCTAACTCTCCAATATCTCATTCCTTTCCATCTTTTCTTGTTTGTATTTCTGAGATCTCCTCCTCCTCCCATGGTGCCCTCTGGTGGCAGCCTCCTTCCCTATCCCTTAGCCCTTCCTGTAGCCTTGTCCTCCACTCACCCACACTGAGCTGCTGCCCCCCTGCCCTCCCCCAGTAGACTGCTTCTTTCTTAGCCCAGATCTGATCCTTACTGGGCTGTGTGAGCTGCTGCTGGAACCATAGCATAGCCTCAAGTCCACTCCTGCAGGGGCCGTGAGGTGACCTTGTGTCCACCAGAGAAGAGCCTCAATAATGACCCAGTCAGGAGTGAGGAACCAGGGCCTCAGATAGAGGTAGGGTCTAGAGACTGGCTCAAAGTCAAAAGCAAATTGAAGGGAGCAGAGAAGATCCTTGTGAAAGATGGCAGAGAGGCTTGTGACCTGGACCTGTCAGCATCCATGTCTGCTGGTGATGTTCTTTCTGCACTCAGCTTGAGGCCCTCAGCTGGGACCAGGACAGAGTCTTGAAGAAGACACTAAACCAGAACAGACAAGGTGTTAGGAGCTCTTCCCCACCTTACTCTGCAGCCAGTTTGTCTGACACACACCCCCCTGCAATGGGACTGCGTGCAGGTTCTCCCAAAGCACCACGTCCTCCCTGTTCCCTGTGCACATACTGGTCCTGCCTCAGAGACCCAGGCCCTCCATCATCTGGATGGTGAAAATCTCATTTTTGGAGTCAACTTGAATGCATCTTCGAGACCCTCAGTTTAATGTACCCTTAATATACCCTTATATATACTAATATACTAATATATATTATATATATTTAATATACATACTTAACATATACTTAATGTACTAACATATACTTAATATACTAATATACATATTAGTGTATATATATAATACTTTTAGTATTAGTGTATATATATACTTTTATACACACACACACTAATATACCCTTAGTGTCTTTTATATTAAGGTAGCATTTATGGTACACCTATGTTCATAGCAGCCAAAAGTTGGAAGGAACTAGATCCTTACAATGAAGTATTATTCAGCCTTAAAAAGGAAGAAAATTCTGACCTATGGATAAACCTTGATGACATCACAAACCTTGATGACAGACACAAAAGAAATGAATACTCTCATTCCATTTATGTGAGATTCCTAGAGTAGTCAAATCCAAGAAGACAGGAAGTAGGATGGTGGTTTCCAGGGACTGGGGAAGGGGAAATGGGGAGTTGTTTTTAATGGGTAAGAATTTCAGTTTTACGAGGCAAAAAAAAAAAATCTCAAGCTTGGTTGCACAACAATGTGAATGTACTGAACACCAAACTATCCACTTAAAAATGGTTAAATTTTATGTTATGTGAATTTCATCATAATTAAAAGATAGCACCTGTGGCATGCTTTGTAATTTGGGATCTGCATCTCACAGTACTTTGAGGCTTTTTATAATCAGGGAGCCTCTTGTTTTCATTTTTGTTCCCAGAAAGTAGCATTTTGCAAGGCACAGAGAGGGTGCTGAGGGACTGCTGGTTGTGAGGGTGAGTGACTTACACAGGTGTGAGCAAGCAGGAACCAGCACACACACATGACAACTCCGTAAATAACTGAAAGAACTGCTCTTTAAAACTCTTAACCACCCCAGACCCATCTAATGGCTGTAGCTGTGATTTAATGAATGAAACCCTTGTAATATGAAAGAATATTCAATGTAATGCCCGAATGCTACCCAGGGAGCAGCTTCAGTTAGTCACAGGGCAAAAGCTCCCTCCTAATTATTTCCAGTTTCAGTGTAGGTCAGGAAAAATGTGAACTGCTGTGTCAGGAAAACATTAACCACAGCTCTTAATATAATCTTTTCCCTGAGAGCACTGTAGGTGGTGTTTACTTACTCTCAGACAATGTGTGTGTCAGATTTTCTGTTGTAAATGTAATTCTGTTAACCTGCACTTGTCTTAAATTCTCCCCAAAGCCATAAAATATGACTTATACGTAGTATAACTTCGGAATATAACAGATTCTTATTCTTCCTTCTAAAACCTGAAAATCATGGGATTGAGATTCTGAAATGTTTGAGGGAAAATTGAATTTGGAGACTGAATTAATAAACTGCAGTAACTTGATTTTTGATCTGTACCTTGGTCCACTCAGTATCACTTTTAGTTTCATTTCTGTGTTTGGAGATGATACCTGGGCAGTGTGTTCATGAATTGATTTCACTCTACCTGTCTACCTTCTAGGTTCCCTCTCAAGCTCACCTGTCCCAGCCCTCATCACTCCAGGACAACCCTTTGGTGTTGGATTTGATTGAGAGAGGCTGTTGTGGAGGGGGCGGTGGGGTGGGGGGGAAGGGTGTGGTGGGCAGGGGACATGAGAGTGAGCCAGCCCAGCAGAAGTGGGGCTTTATTCTCTTTCTCTTATTTCCTCTTCTGTCCTGATTTCTGGAAGTTAGTCAATAGGAAAGTATAGTAGGCACTATTCAAGATTGCTGGGAGAAATATCAATAACCTCAGATATGCAGATGACACCACCCTTATGGCAGAAAGTGAAGAGGAACTAAAAAGCCTCTTGATGAAAGTGAAAGAGGAGAGTGAAAAAGTTGGCTTAAAGCTCAATGTTCAGAAAACTAAGATCATGGCATCTGGTCCCTTCACTTCACGGGAAATAGATGGGGAAACAGTGGAAACACTGTCAGACTTCATTTTTTGGGCTCCAAAATCACTGCAGATGGTGATTGCAGTCATGAAATTAAGACACTTACTCCTTGGAAGAAAGTTATGACATCCTAGATAGCATATTCAAAAGCAGAGATATTACTTTGCCTACAAAGGTCTGTCTCGTCAAGGCTATGGTTTTTCCAGTGGTCATGTGTGGATGTGAGAATTGGACTGTGAAGAAAGCTGAACGCTGAAGAATTGATGCTTTTGAACTGTGGTGTTGGAGAAGACTCTTGAGAGTCCCTTGGACTGAAAGGAGATCAGTCTTGGGTGTTCATTGGAAGGATTGATGCTTAAGCTGAAACTCCAGTACTTCGGCCACCTCATGCGAAGAGTTGACTCATTGGAAAAGACCCTAATGCTGGGAGGGATTGGGGGAAGGAGGAGAAGGGCACGACAGAGGATGATATGGCTGGATGGCATCACCGACTCGATGGACATGAGTTTGAGTGAACTCCGGGAGTTGGTGATGGACAGGGAAGCCTGACATGCTGTGATTCATGGGGTCACAAAGAGTCGGACACGACTGAGTGGCTGAACTGAACTGATGCGGGATTTTAATTTACAGAAGAAATAGCAAGTAAAAATAAGGAACTAGGACTCCCCTGGTGGTGCAGTGGATAAGAATTTGCCTGCCAATGCTGGGGACACTGGTTCAATCCCTGGTCTGAGAAGATTCCACATGCTGCAAAGCACCTAAGCCCTGCACCACAACTACTGAGCCATGTGCCACAACTACTGAAGTCTTTGCTCAGCATCAGTAGAAGCCCCCTCAGTGAGAATCCCGTGCACTGCAACAGGGAGTAGCCCCTACTCACCACAGCCAGAGAAGGCAATCAGGACTCAGAACAGCCAAACATAAAAGCCAACGTGAGATAAATAGGACCCTAGACTTCTTTGTTAGAGTCTGAAAACAGGCTAAATTTTTCATTTAGATGATTTTGTGGTTGATTTGATCATTTTAGAGAATCCTGGGCAATAAAGTATTTTCCAGCTCTCGAGGTAGATTGATTTTGCTTTGTTTTTGCTCACAGCTATTATTTGGATGATACATTTTTACAGATGCTTAGTAGAACATGCTATAATGTGCAAAATATTAGTTTCTTACATTTTCTCCTTTTTTACATAATATTTTCTTAAAAGCCACTCTCCTTACTCCCAGATTGTCCCCCTTCCCCTGCTGGTTCCTAATTCCTTGTGACTCAAACTGTGGTGCCAGAGCCAGCAGCACCTACATCTCCTAGAGCTTCTTAGAAATGCAGAGTCTCAGGATCACCCAGACCTCTTGACTCAGCATTACAGCTGAACATAACCTCCTCCTTTCCCTCCCATGGGCAGTTTTTTATGAGTGATAACCTGTGATTCCCAAGAAATGTGCTTTGACAGTTTGAAATTGAACTTAAGAATTCTCAAATCTCTGTTGTGACTGAGCAGGAGGCTCTAGAATATTCTGTGCCACTAGATTTCCTTACCTTTATGCTCTATAAATTTCACTTTTACATTATAATCTAATTCTGTGTGATTCTACTGCATTATTTGTGTCTTTCCAGTGGAGTCTGTCTTCCATCACAGGCATTTTTCATTCCACTGTACCGCCTTCCCCACACCAGCCTCCTGCAGGGACCAGGGGGATTTCCCACAGGCTCAGCCCTGTCTGGACCTGGAGTCAGAGACAGCCCAGCGCAGCAGTGTATGTGTGGCTGTTTCACCATCTGATGGGATAAAAAATGAGTCTTGCTGCCCCTAGCAGGGCATGAGGTCTCTTTGACCTGTTCCCCAGGCATCATGTGTCCCACTTAACTGCAGGTTTCTTTCAATCTGGCTGTGGATGCCAGTTCTTTCTGCTGACAGCTGGTCAACCTGACTTCAGGTACCCTCTTTGCTCCTGTTCACCATATATACACTTGTGTCCACGTCATGCTTTAAGTTTCTGACTGTAAGTTCTCTATGGTAGGCCTGTTTTTTTTTTTTTTTTTACTGAAACTACACCTATCCCCACTCTCTGTGTTCTAGCTACACAGAGGGACATGATAAAATGTCAGGCCATCCAAATAATAGAGAGTCCCATCAGCAGATGGAAAAGAGGCCAAAAGATGTGGATTTGAGTCCCATACTGCTATTTATGGGCTCTGATAGTTCAGACAGACTAAGTTATCTAAGCCTCAATCTTTTCTTGTGCAAAATGGAAGTGATAGGATGTAACCTGTAGGGTTGATGTACAACTTAAAGAACATAAGACATGTAAAGCACCCAGAGTAAATGCTTGGACAAAATGGTCATTATTTTCATAGGGTGTAAAATGACCATAACCACTTGCATTGCAGAAAGTGTTGTCTGTCCCATGAAAATGAGCTGTTGGCCATTTGAAATTCTATTTATGGCTATAGGATCCATCTGCTGTATCTGTCTCTGATTTATCTTATACCTAAATAAAATGGTAATAGATTTTTTCCATAAATTTCTCTGGCCTGAGTTAAAAATCTCATCTTCCAGTGGAAGTTTCTTTGTCTCAGGACACCACAGGTAATACAAATAAGAAAAAGTCAAATCCAATACAGATTCTGATGTCAATGTATACAGTCTAGTTGAAGAAACAAGAAAATGACTATATTAACTTTGTAAGCTAGAAGGAGGTCATGATTTTTATAGACATTTATATAAAATGACATAACATCAGCTAGAGTTGGAACAAGCCCACATCAGGAGACAGGGAGAGCATTTTCAAGGAATTAGACATGTGAGACAGACTTAGTGATGTGTGGTTAGGGTTTCAGCAGGTGGAAATGCATGTGAAAGGCATTCTGGGAGGTAAGACCAAGATAAGCAAAAGCATGATGCTCTGATCCAGTGAGTGAAGACCTAGACATCTGCAAAGCATTCAGGAAAATGAACTACCAAGTGCGTAACACACGTTTTTGCATTCAACCCTCACAATTACCTAGTGATGCCAAGGAAGCTGACTCATGTACATGAAGTATGAGAGGACAGTTTTGTAGAAGAGACATCCTAGGGTGTAGTGTTGAATGCTGAGCTGGCATTTGGGAGTTTAATTTGAGAAGTGAGAGCACATGGACCAGAGGGGGCAGGTGCAGGGGCGGGGAGGCGGGAGCTGTTTTCCCTCCAGTAAGACATCGTGGGAAAGTGATGCCACTTTTTGGAATCAAATTGATGTCAATTAAAACAAAGCTCTAACACCTGGATTTGTGAATGTGCAGGGAAATGGGTGGGAGTAAAAAATGGTATCATACTTCTTGAGGGTAGGTTAGCAGCTTAACAGCTTCCTCTGAAAATGTTCATACTTTGTTGTTGCTGTTCAGTCACCTAGTTGTGTCCGACTCTTCACAACCCCAAGGACTGACACACACCAGGTTTCTCTGTCTCTCACCATCTCCTGGAGTTTGCCCAAGTTCATGCTCATTGTAAAATGATGCCATCCAGCCATCTCATCCTCTGTTGTCCCCTTCCCCTTCTGTCTTAAGTCTTTCCCAGCATCAGGGTCTTTTCTAATGAGTTGGTTCTTTGTGTCAGGTAGCCAAAGTATTGGAGCTTTAGCATCAGTTCTTCCAATGACTATTCAGGACTGATTTCCTTTAGGATTGACTTGTTTGATCTCCTTGCTATCCAAGGGATTCATACTTGCTGTCCAAGGGGTTCATACTTGACTCTCAGCAGTTCCAAATCTGAGAATTTATGTGAAGGAAATGCTTAAAGTTGTTTGCAAAGATTTAGCTTCAGGGATATTTAACACAGAGTTATTTCCAGTAGCTAACTATTTGACACTGCCTAAATATCCAGCAATAGAGGATTTGTTAAATAAATGATCACATGTACTACAATATTATGAAAGCATTACAAAATACTAAATGAAAACACATATAACAGTATGTTCACATCAATCCCATTTTGCTTAAATATGTGAACTGTGTCTTTAAGAACACATACAAAAAAATACAGAAACAACAAAAAGAACACATGCAGCAGCCTAGAAAGTAAAAATATAATTTTAAGAATTTTTTTCAGAGTGCTGGGCTATAGCTAGTATTTATTTACTTTTTAAATTTATTTGCACTGATTATGATTAAGGAATTTAATTTGTTTTTTAAACACTGTGAGCCTGGGAAAGAAGTAATGAGAATAAAGTAGGGAAGACGATGAAGGGATTGTTTTGTGTGGGGCATTGGGTGTTGAATATGTTGAGTTTGGTGTGTGAAGAGAGATCCAAAAGCAAGTGTGTAATAAGTTGTGTCATCATCAGAGACCAACCTGGTTGGAAAAACAGAAAGGGGCCATTGCAAAACCAATAACAGAAGATTTTCTTTAAGAGTCTTTATAATTTTATTTATTTATTTATTTTTGGCTGTGCTGGGTCTTTGTTGCTGCTTGGGCTTTTCTCTAGTTGCCACATGTGAGCCTCTCATTGTGGTGTCTTCTCTTGTTAAGAGCATGGGCTATAGGGTGCAAGGTCTTCAATAGTTGTGGCATGTCGGCTCAACAGTTGTGGTTCCCGGGTTCTAGAGCGCAGGCTCAATAGTTGTGGTGCACGGGCTTAGTTGTTTCACAGTATGTGTGATTCTACTAGACTAGGGATTGAACCCATGTCTACTGCATTGGCAGGCAGATTCTTTATCACTGAGCCACCAGGGAAGTCCCCCAACTGTCTTTAGATTGAAGAATGTAAGGTTACTGATACTGGTGACACTCTTCATGGGCAATTGGTAGAACCCTTTGGTTACTCAGAAAAGACATTCAGACTATAGCTTTGAAGACTGAACTCTGGAATAATTAGAGTCAGGTTTTCTGTGAGTTGCTTTTTTCTTTTTGGGGTGTTTGGGGCCATGCAGCATGTGTGATCTTAGTTCCCTGACCAGGGATCAAATCCATGCCTCCTGCAGTGGAAGAACAGAATCTTAACCACTGGAATGAATGCCAGGGAAGTCCCCTGGTTTTTTAGTTCTCTTCACTGGAGTTTGGAACTCACAGTCCTGTGGTCATGAGCAGTCCTTGGTGCCCCAACATATCTCAGTCCATTTACCTAAAGTGTACAGATGTTCCTATTTGCACAGATGGGTCAGTTACAGTAGAGCTGGTAACATGGGAACATACACACATTCTCACAGATCAGTTCTCACCTGTGTCCTGATGTGTGTTGATTTATGTATGAGAACACACAGAAATATAGGCACACCTGTTTAACTGTGCTTCACAGATAATGCTTAAAAAAAATTGGACATTTATGGCAATGCTGTGTCAGGCAAGTAAAATGTCACCATTTTTCCTATAGCATTTGCTCACTTCATGTCTCTGTCTCATTTTGATAATTTTTGCAATATTTCAAACCATTTCATTATTATTATATTTATTATTCTGATCCGTGATCAGTGGTTTTTAATGTTACCCTATAAATGCTCAGATGGTTAGCATTCTTTTAGCAATAAAGTATTGGAAATTAAGGTATGTACTATTACCTTATATAATGCTATTGTACCTCATTAGACTACAATATAGTATAAACATAACTTTTATTTGCATAGAGAAACAAAAAATTCATATATCTTGCTTTATTTTGATATTCACATTGTTGAGGTAGTCTGGAGCCAAATACAAAATATCTTTGAGGCCTGCTTGTACACAGAACAGATGAGCCATATATATACACACTACAACCTGCCTGCATGCAGAGAATGGCACATCTATATTATATGAATTAGGGATTAATGTAAGGTACAAAATGTCCTGATAAGCCTGTATGCAGATCAAGAAGCAACAGTTAGAACTGGACATGGAACAATGTACTGGTTCAAAAGTGGGAAAGAAGTACTTCAAGGCTGTATATTGTTACCCTGCTTATTCAACTTACATGCAGAGTACAGCATGCAAAATGCTGGGCTGGATGAAGCTCAAGGTGGAATCAAGATTGCCAGGAGAAATATCAGTAACCTCAGATATGCAGATGATATCACCCGAATGGCAGAAAGCAAAGAGGAACTAAAGAACCTCTTGATGAAGGTGAAAGAGGAGAGTGCAAAAAGCTGGCTTAAAACTCAGCATGCAGAAAGCTAAGATCATTGCCTCTGGTTTCATCGCTTCATGGCAAATAGATGGGAAAACAATGGAAACAGTGATAGACTTTATTTTCTTATGCTCCAAATCACTGTGGGCGATGACTGCAACTGTGAAATTAGAAGATGCTTGTTCCTTGGAAGGAAAGCTATGACAAACGTAGACAACAAATTAAAAAGCAGAGACATTATTTTGCCAACAGAGGTCCATCTAGTCAAAGCTATGCTTTTTCCAGTAGTCATGTATGGATGTAAGAGTTGGGCCATAAACAGTGTGGGCGCTGAAGAACTGATGCTTTTGAACTGTTGTGCTGGAGAAGGCTCTTGAGAGTCCCTCAGACAGCAAGGGAATCAAACCAGTCAATCCTAAAGGAAATCAACCCTGAATAATCATTGGAAGAACTGATGCTGAAGCTGAATCTCCAATACTTTGGCCACCTGATGTGAAGAGCCATTTCATTGGAAAAGACCCTGATGCTGGGAAAGATTGAAGGCAGGAAGAGAAGGAGATGGCAGAGGATGAAATGATTGGGTGACATCACCAATTCAATGGACATGAATTTGAGCAAGCTCCAGGAGATAGTGAAGGACAGGGAAACCTGGCATGCTGCAGTCCATGGCGTCGCAAATAGTCAGACATGACTGAATGATTGAACAACAATAAAATGTCTTATAGTCATTGTATTACCTTTATAAGATAATAAAATTAGGTAAACCCACTTTTCTTATGTTTAATCTCTATAAAGATAAATTCATTTTTGAAATGCCATGATTTATTTGACAGACTAAGATTTGAAACTTTAGAAGTATTCAAATCAGAAAACATGAAACATTCCAAGCATTCTGATTATATTGCTCAGAAAGATTTAGTAGTTCTTTTTTAAAGTCATGAGTTTTAAAACTTAAAGCATATCTTACACTATCATCAATTCCAGATTTTAAATATAGATGAAATAATCTCTTGGAAAGCTTCCTTCAGAGAATTTGCAGTTGGGCTTCCCCAGTGGCTCAGAAGGTAAAGAATCTGCCTGCAATGTAGGAGACCTGGGATCCATCCATGGGTCAGGAAGATCCCCTTGAGTAGGAAACGGCAACCCACTCGAGTACTCTTGCCTGGAGAATTCCATGGACAGAGGAGCCTGGCAGTCTACAGTCCAGGGGGTCGCAAAGAGTTGGACACAAGTGATTAATACTTTCTTTCACTTAAAAATTCATTGGTAAAAAAGGCCAGTTTCTGCATATATATTTGAATGCAGTTTTATTCCTCACCAGCATTTTACATGGGAGAAGGAAATGGCAACTCACTCCAGTATTCTTGCCTGGAGAATCCCATGGACAGAGGAGCCTGGCAGGCGACAGTCCATGGGGTCGGCAAGAGTTGGACACGACTCAGTGACTAAACCACCAGCCACCAGCATTTTACCTACTCTGTACTGATTCTTGAATCTTACTGTTAGTGCGTTTAATTTCTCTCTGCTCTGGTTTTAGTAAATAGACTGACACCTGACATGTGTTTTTCCAAGGTTCAGTTGTTAAGTATTAATTTATTAATAAAATGCCTTTTGACCTACTCCGATGAAAGGTCCCATGTAAATAGCAAACATTATTTATATCATTGTTGATCTCATTATGGAAATTTTGTCTACTGGCCTCTTTCAAGACTGAGACCTGCATTTTATATTTGAAGATGTTTCCTTTCAAGATAGAATATGATTAAGATATTTAATATCAGGAAGTGATTTCATTTTTCTACCGAAGAATAATTCCTCTTAAATAAATAACACAGAAAGTGAGCACTTGTTTGTGTTAACACTCTGTCTTGACTTGTCGACATCTCTGTAAAATTACCCATGGTCAATACTCAAGGTCAAATTATCCAGGGAGTAGGAATCAAACTAATTTAAAAGCTGACTTCTTATGGACCACTTAGGAGACTGCTAGTTTTTCACTGCAGGCAGATTATTTTTCAGGTCTTCTTCCTTTACTTGTGAATGTTAGTTACACACACACACACACACACACACACACACACACACACACACACACTGCATACACATATATGTCTCCCCCTTTAACATACCACATAATGATCAGTTCAGTTCAGGCACTCAGTTGTGTCTGACTCTTTGCGACCCCATGGACTGCAGCACGCCAGGCCTCCCTGTCCATCACCAACTCCCAGAGTTTACTCAGACTCATGTCCATTGAGTCAGTGATGCCATCCAACCATCTCATCCTCTGTTATCCCCTTCTGCTCCTTATATGATAATTATAGAAAACAAACAATTTTCAGCATATTAAACATTTATTCAGGGAAATCTGAATAAAATTGCCTGACATTTTTAGAAGGCATGAAAATCACTATAGTTTATGTTGTGTATTCTTAGGATGATGGTGATCTTAATCAGGGACATTTGTGAATTTCTGTCATTTTTGGTTGCCACAATTTGGGGGTTGCATCTGGTGTCTAGTGGGTTCATGGCTACTGTCAATCATCATACAATATACAGGACAGGCCCCTGAGCCTCAACAATGAATTATCTGGTCCAAAATGCCAGCAGGGCCATGCTTGAGAAACTTATGAAGTTGCTTGGTCATCTCTGACTCTTTGTGACCCCATGGACTGTAGCCCACCAGGCTCCTCGGACCATGGGATTCACCAGGCAAGAATACTGAAGTGGGTTGCCATGGCCTTCTCCAGGGGATCTTCCTGACCCAGGGATTGAACCTGGGTCTTCTGCACTGCAGCCAGACACTTTACCGTCTGAGCCACCAGGGAAGCCCCTGGGAAACTTATAGACTACTCTTTATATATAATAGAACCTTAAAAATTCGTCTTCAACAATCAGGGTTCTCCTGGGTTTTGTGCATCCTGTTAATTCTTCATCCCCCCTGGGTCTCTTTACAGTATGGCATCGTGGGAAGAACAGGAGCTGGAAAAAGTTCCCTCGTTACTGCCCTTTTTCGATTGTCAGAACCTGAAGGTGGCATTTATATTGATGGAATCTTGACAACACATATTGGACTGCACGATTTAAGGAAGAAATTGTCAGTTGCACTTCAGGTACGCACAGCAGAGCACTCTCACATGTTCTTTGTATAAGGCGTCTAAGTTTAAGTGCTTTTAATTTGATTGTTTTTTTCAAATTAAGTGAATGAGTTGATCCTTTTTTTTCCCCGGTAGAGCATGTTTTTAGCAGCAGGTATTTTCAATAGACACTTTCATCAGATACCAGGTGTTTTTTGTGTTGTTGTTGTTGTTCATTTGTTAGTTTTGTGTGCATGTGATTTAATAACTTACTGAGATAGATTTCTTGACTCAGACTTCCTTAGTTTCCACAATTTTATTCACTGATAATCACATAATTCTGAGAACAGAAGGATAAATTGTTTAGCGCTGGAGAGGTTCCTATAGGGAAACATGAATTTTGTTAATAAGTGTCTTACAGATGTAATTTTGTTGTGGGAAACCAGGACATCTTTTAAAAAGTGATTATCTCCTTGGAGAACTTTCTGTGAAATTGTGGGGCTTTGAGAATCATAGGATATATAGATGCTTTGGGGAGACTTTGACAATTTAGCCATTAATGAATAATTTTCACCAGGGAGGCAGTACAGAATAGTGAGGAAGAGCAGGGGACTCAGAATTCTGTCTCTATGTACTTGGTTTTCTCTGTCTTACAAGGCAGATAACAGTATCACCCCCTCAATCTGTTGTGAGGACAAAATAGGTCAATGAGTGTGAAGTGTTTCATGTAGACCCATATGTGCCTGCTGTGATGGTGGGGTGTTGAGTTGGCCATCTCTTCCTGGGCTCTGATTCTGTTCTCTTTTCTTCTTCTTTGTAAAGTAGTGTAACTTTCAGGGAGAGTTTGGAGACTGGATTATATGCATGGTAGACACTGCTGTCATTCCTGTGGTTCATTCATTCAACATAATTCTGTGATATTTACTGAGAGATTACTATCCTCCAGGTATATAGCCAAGCGCAACCTTGATCCTGTGTCCTCATCTATCATCCTGCCCTCTGCTTTGACAGACTTGCTGATTAAAAAAAAAATGAGTTTTTATTTATATACTTAGCAATCATCTGCCTATCAAAGGAAGCTCAGAAAAATACCCTCTTGAGATGAGAAACAGAGAGGAGATGAGACAGAATGAGCCAGGCAAATGTGCTTCCTGGAATGTGGGTGTAATGGGTCCTGAAATACCTGTTATCAGGAAGCATGTACAACATGGCACCCAAAGGACGGTGAATGTGGACTTGGGGACAGCTGTTGCTACCTGCCCGTGACCTTGAAAATACCTGGGATTACTCTAAGTAATTTTTAAATCAAGATAGTTTTTTCAGACTCTAGTGAAATGCCACCTCACACCCCTTAAGATGTCTGCTATCAAAGAAAAGAGAGAGAAAAAAATAAAGTTACTAGTGTTGGCAAGGATGTAGAGAAATTAGAACCCATGTTTATTGCTGATAGGAATGTAAAATAGTGCAACCACTACGGAAGTCAACTTGTTGGTTGCTCAGAAAAGTTAATGATGGAAATATCATATGACCTAGCAATTCTACATTAGAATATAAACCCAAAAGAATTGGAAGAAAGGTCTTGAAGAGATACTGGGACATGCATGTTATAGCGGAATTCTCAACAGCAAAAAGGTGGAGGCACCCAAGGGCCCATTGACAGATGAATCAACAATCAAAACGTGGTGTGCATACATACAGTAGAATATTACTCAGCCTTAATAAAGAAGAAAATTCTGACACATGCTACAGCACAGATGAACCTTGAAAACCTTAAGTGAAATAAGTAATTTACAAAGGACAAATACTGTATGATTCTACTAATAGGAGTTACCTAGAGTAGTAAATTCATGGATACAGGATATAGAATGGTGGGTACCAGGAGTGGCCAGGAGAGGGGAGTTGTTTAATGGGTACAGAGTTTCAGTTCTTCAAGATGAAAGGAGATCTACAGCTGGATGGTGGTGATGGCTGTACAACAATGTGAATGTATTTAACACCACTGAAGTGTGCACTTAAAGTGGCTAATCTAGCAAATTTATGTGTGCTGCTGCTGCTGCTAAGTCGCTTCAGTCGTGTCCAACTCTGTGCAACCCCATAGATGGCCTCCTACCAGGCTCCTCTGTCCCTGGGATTCTCCAGGCAAGAACACTGGAGTGGGTTGCCATTTCCTTCTGCAATGCATGAAAGTGAACAGTGAAAGTGAAGCCGCTCAGTCATGTCCGATTCTTAGCGACCTCATGAACTGCAGCCTACCAGGCTCCTCTGTCCATGGGATTTTCCAGGCAAGAGTACTGGAGTGGGGTGCCATTGCCTTCTCCGAAATTTATGTATATTTTATCACAATTGAAAAATATTTTTCCAAAGGTATCCCTTTCAGAAAAACTGGATAGTCCCCATATTTAAAGATTTCCTCTGGCTATTAGATTTATGACTTATGGTTACAGTAGAAAATAAATGAGCTTAAATTCCCAAGTTTTATGCTTTGATGGTACTCATCTCTGAAATGGCCATGTGAGATTAGTTAGTAGAAATAAAGGGCATGTCTGTAAAGTCCTTTCATATCCTTGGATATAAAGCTTTTCCCCCATTTTTCCTACCATCCCACTTGAAAGGACTCCCCAAACCATAGCAAGAGTGAATAAGCATAGAACAAAGCCAGAAGATACTACTCCTATTGCTCTGTCCCTCATTTGGAAATATCAGTTTAGAAATGGGTTTATGTACTTGTATGTCATGGGTTGATATGTGTCAGGAGAAGATACTCAAAATCTTATCCCTCCCCAACCAAGAGCCCTTTGTCTTTACAGTGTCTTGCTAGCTGCAGAGGTGGAGAAAGCCTGTTAGTTTGGTTACTGGAATTTACGTGTCTAAGTGCAAAAACTTACATTCCTCTCCCCCCCAAATGAGTAGGAAGCATTGATGCTTGTGTCCCAACACCCCAATTTAGGGAATTTAGGAAGCTGAGAGCAGACTCTGTGGAGGGGGAGCCCAGTGCTGTTTCTTTGAGTTGCCTCTCTTAGGTGAGCCAGGCCCACACCATCTTCCTTGGATCCCTGGTCCCTGTGATCCTGGAAGCAGCAGAGAGCTTCCATGGTGGTCTCTCTTCCTCCCAGGCTCATCCCCATCACTGCTGACCCTGCATGAACAGGTCAGAACTGGGGAAGATGTGATGATAACAAGGACCTGGGTAGGAGCAGAGACAGGGGAGTGGGGACATAGACCATCAGTCATGGGGGGAACTTTCAAAGATGAATACTGTGTTATTAAGAAGGTACTCCTCAACTTCTGTTCAAAATTTCAGGAATAAGCAAAAATGAAAGTTCTTCTTAAATAATTTTCTTAAACACAACAGGTAGCTGAAGTATGTGTGTTCTTTATGCTTAGGATCTGAAGTAGTTAAATATGTCCCCCAGAAAGACCACCGGTTGAGATTATATGCAGGGAGTAGCCTGCTTACTTGAAAGAACCTAGAAAATGGAGGGAAGGAAGAAGAATATTGGGAACCAGCCTCCCCTCGCCTGGCTATGTCGCTTGTGTAAACCCCATGGAGACATGCAGAAGATACCTGCATGTGGGAATCTTAAGGTTGATAATTACAAGAAGTAACAAGTTTTTATAAAAATCTGAAGTAGAATGATGGTTAGTCCCCTGACAAGGAATGCTTACCATTGTTTAGATGGTTGTTTAGTCTTTGATCCTAAATTCAAATTTTAAGGGAGACCTTAAATTTGTGTTTTGAGTTTTTTTTAGTTCAGTTCAGTATTCATTCTGAAATATTGTATGACTAGTGATATTCAGTGCTTTGGAGGCATATTGGCTACTTAATCAACTTTGTGCGAATAAATCTCCCTTTATAATGTCTTTTTAATTGTGGATTTGCTCAGATATATCTCTTTTTTGGTGGCACATCCTGAGTTTTCTGTATTCTTTCCTCTCTCACCAGACTTAAAACTTAGACCATATTGAAAGAAGGTTTGGAAGGCTTCCTGAGTATCATTCTTCCTTATGATTAGGGGAAAGAAATGTCTGTCTATCTTCATCTTTCCTCTCAGGCTTTTGTGAAGTGAGGAGGAAAGTCCAGCCCCAAGGCTGATTTGAACGTGTGATTCAGAGCAGTTCCGGGCACTTGTGGAAGAGTCAGTTCTCCTCTTGTTCCCACACGAGTGCATTCCCTTGTTCTGCCCCCTTCACTGAAAGGAGCTTATTGGGCTCTTCACTGCTATCCATATTCTTATGACCTGGCTTACTAGAGCCTTCCAGAAGAAAATGTAAATGGCCTACATGAGCTTATGTACAGGATTCTCTCTCTCTCTTTTTTTTTTTTAATTTTATTTTTAAACTTTACATAATTGTATTAGTTTTGCCAAATATCAAAATGAATCTTGAAGCCAAGAGGACACATATATTTCCAGAGTAATTTACTTATGGCTCCTCCTGAAGCAGATGGATAGGAAGAACTATTTAAATTAAAGTATCACGACACAGGTCAAGGTGGGTTTCAGGTCCTCCTGGCCTTGCAGTTAGTAACTGCAAGTTCTAGGTTCTGTGAGGTTCTGTGAGGCAGGTTATCCTGACACACAGGTGAGAGAACGTGGGGACCAGCTGACGCCAACATCAGAGGTGATCTCTCCATGGACAGAGGTGCTGCAGACCCCAGGAGCTTACGTTCCCCTTGCACATGTGGGGATGTTCGTTTCACACATGTGGAGAGATTCCAGACCCTAGAAGACAGTCTGACCAATGGAGAAAATAGCCTACTTTATTCTTCAGTGCTAATGTGTAAATATTTAGTGGTTTGCTTTGAGACACAAACCTCTACTAATCATGCTGTTGGTATTTCCCAGTCATACCAGCATTGACAGTTAATTTATGTAGATCTTAATGTTAAGTTTCTCATGTTTGTGTGAGTGTTTAAGCAGATATTTATTAGCAGGGTGGTATTAAAAAAATCAAATCTTCTGTCTTCAATTTTTTCCTTACAATGAAAAAACTTCTTCAACACTTTCTTCTGTTAGTGTTCAGTAGTCCAAATGATATTTTGTAGCACACTTTGTACAATGGAAAATTATTTTAGAGATGCTTTTTTGTAATCATACATTTGCAACTATGTTATTAATAATTAATGAATTTAGATGTTTCTGCATTTTAATTTTGACATTCTGTACACATTAGAATAAAATGAAAACAGGTTAAGGTAATAACATTCACTATTTTGGGGTATTTAGGAACCTGTTTTATTCACTGGAACAATGAGGGAAAATCTGGATCCCTTTAATGAGCATACGGATAATGAACTGTGGAATGCCTTAGAAGAGGTAATTTATTAATAGTAACTGTAATTAACTTGTTAGCATCTGTATATGTGTGTTTACATTTAGAGCTTTGCAGATAATTAAGGGGAGCGTGTCAGTTTCAGTGACTTGGTAATAGGAAAACACTGATGACATGGGTGCACTTAAAATGTGTGTATTGATGATGATGAAAATCAACAATATAATGTGACATGTTTTCATTTTAGCTATTTTCCTAGAACCCTGAACAAATAGACACATTATCTTGTCCTTAGCAGAGTACTTAGATCAGATCAGATCAGATCAGTCGCTCAGTCGTGTCCGACTCTTTGGGACCCCATGAATCACAGCACACCAGGCCTCCCTGTCCATCACCAACTCCCGGAGTTCACTGAGACTCATGTCCATCGAGTCAGTGATGCCATCCAGTCATCTCATCCTCTGTCGTCCCCTTCTCCTTTGCCCCCAATCCCTCCCAGCATCAGAGTCTTTTCCAATGAGTCAACACTTCGCATGAGGGATCAAATTCTACTAGTGACCTAGTGAATTAATTACTCCATTACACTCCAATATTCATTTTATTCCTCTGGTCTTGGGAAACATCTCCTAAGTGGAGACAATAGTAGTTTTTTTCTTATTAACTAAAAGATATAAACAAGATCATACTAATAAAATGTAGAAGTTTCATAGGAAAGTGTTTATAAAGGTCAATTATATAGTCGGAATTAATGATGATTATTTATTGGCAATTATGTCATTTTAATGCTGTAGCATGAATGCAGATAACAGAACCCTGGAACATCTGCTCAGTTTTTACATGGGAGGTTCATTTCTAGAGAATTTTCTGTTATTTGTGTCATGTTTTTGCTTGCTCCACTTCTTTGAATTTCCTCACCCTTGCATGAAAAAAATTTTGACTATTAAGTTGCTGTCAGTTTATATTTTAATACAAATCATTTTGTGTATTTGCACTAGTTTTATAAATCAATTCTACTGTTGGAAGAAACCCTAGACTTCTAAGCCATAGACAGATTTCTAATTTCTCCTAGGACCTAGCTCAGTCTTTTGATTTTAAAAAGTAAGAATGAGTATTCCTATGCATTAACGATGAAAGATTAGAAAGAGAAATTGAGAAAGCAGTCTCTTTACCATTGCAACAAAAACAATAAAATACCTAGGAATAAACCTACCTAAGGAGGCAAAAGACCTGTACCCATAAAACTATAAGATACTGACAAAAGATATCAAAGATGATGCAAAACAGATGGAGGGATATACCATGTTCTTGGATTGGAAGAAACAATATTGTGAAAATGACTATACTACCTAAAGAATCTTCAGATTAAATACAATCCCTGTCAAATTATCAATGGCATTTTTCATAGAATTAGAGCCAAAAAATTTACAGTTTTAATGGAAACACAAAAGACCCCAAGTTGCCAAAGCAGTTTTAAGAAAGAAAAACGAAGCTGGAGAAATTAGGTTCCCTGACTTCAGAATATATCACTGAGTTGGCCAAAAATTTGTTACATAAGATTTTATGGAAAAACTTAAACGAACTTTTTGGCTAGTTCAATACAGATCTAGAGTAATCACGATGGTGTGGCACTGGCACAAAAACAGAAATATAGATCAATGGAACAGGCTAGAGAGTCCAGAGATGAACTCACACACCTGTGGTCAGCTAATCTGTGACAAACAAGGCAGGAATATACGATGGAGAAGAGGTGGGTCTCTTCAGTAAGTGGTGCTGGGAAAACTGGACAGCTATGTGTAAAAGAAGAAAATTAGAACACTCCTTAATACTGTATACAAAAATAAACTCAAAGTGGATTGAAAACCTAAATGTAAGACCAGATACTATAAGACTCTTAGAGGAAAACACAGGGAAAACATTCTACATAAATAACTACTAAATGTTTGATTGATCTTTTCATTTCAGAGAAGTGTGGCATATTTTTAAAAATCTTTTCTGTTTATTTGTTTGTTGTTTCACAAATCTGAGAGATTGATTGTTCATGTTGGTTTGAATTGGTATGTTTGTCATTTAGTGTCACCCTTCCATGGAAGCTCTGAAATCTGTAATATACAGATGAGCCTTGACTGTGAGCAGGCAGATTTGGAGGTATGACCGTTTCTAGTCAGTAATTCTGGTTTCTGAAGGATATTACCACTGAGTCTTTAAACACCTACCCTGCTTTTCAGCAACATGTGGATTTTGTTTTCTTAAATTAGGTTGATTGCTTCACCTTCTCCTGCCTGAAAAGCAGTGCACCT
The DNA here is from genome assembly GCF_003369695.1 of Bos indicus x Bos taurus. NCBI lineage: Eukaryota > Metazoa > Chordata > Mammalia > Artiodactyla > Bovidae > Bos > Bos indicus x Bos taurus. The sequence continues at coordinate 1,645,284 of NW_020867066.1, read as the reverse complement.
CTGATTTCATTTAAATTTGTGAGTCTTTGCTTCAGCTTCAACATCAGTCCTTCCAGAGAATATTCAGGGTTGATTTCCTTTAAGATTGACCAGTTTGATCCCTTGTTTCCAAGGGACTCTCAATAGTGTTCTCCAGTACCACAGTTCAAAAGCATCAATTCTTCAGCGCTCTCTTATTGTCCAGCTTTCACATCTGTACATGACTACTGGAAAGACCATAGGTTTGATTATATGGACCTTTGTCAGCAAAGTGATATCTTTGCTTTTTAACACACTGTCTAGTTTTGTCATAGCTTTCCTGCCAAGAAGCAATCATCTTCTAACTTCAAGGCTATAGTCACCATCTGCACTGACTTAAGAGTCCAAGAAGAGGAAATCTATCACTGTTTCTAAATTTTCCCCTTCTATTTGCCATGAAATGGTGGGACTAGATGCCATGATCTTAGTTTTCTTAATGTTGAGTTTTAAGCCAGCTTTTTCACTCTCCTCCTTCACCCTCATCAAGAGGTATCACTAACTCAATGAAGTCAGTTTTTAAGTGAACCAAAAACCCTAGTTATTAATTTGTAAATGATGCCTAACTGGATATGTGAACCCAAACTCACAGAGTTAAACTGAGAATTAGTAGGAGGAAACCACTGTTTTCCTCTTTATGAGGAAAGGAAAAGATGGCATAAAAACATTTAAGGTCCTCTAGTTCTGTTTCTTCTTCCTCTGCAGAGATGGACACTCAGGAGGAAGACATTCCTATGGATGCTGCCTGTCTCATTTTGTTATTTTTCTAAATATGCCTAAAGTACATTTTTCATGTACTGAAAACTTTCCAACTTACTGTAAACTGATAAAAGTTCATCAGAAATTAGTGCTATTGGGGAGCTAAAAAGCAAAGGCAGCTCCAAAAATATAACATGAGTAGTGCCTGAAGATGAAGCACTGTATCATTCAGAGGTTAAAAGGTCATAGTAGATAAATCTCTGGAAGTGAATCATTGATGTGTTGCTTCCATTAAAAAGCAAAAATGAAACACCTTAGATACTGGGATTTGGAATTAAGAGTAGAGTATGGAGGCTTCCACAGTTGCTGAGTGATGAAGAGTCTGCGTGCAATGGAGGAGAAGTGGGATTGATCCCTGAGTTGGGAAGATTCCCTGGAGGAGGAAATGGTAACCGACTCCAATATTCTTGCATGGGAAATCCCATGGACAGAGGAACCTGGCAGGCTACAGTCCATAAGGCCCACGACTTAGCAACTAAACAATAACAAAAATGTCCTGTCAAAACTGGGAAGAAATAGTACAGGTAAATGTCTGACATTGATAGTGTCTCTGTTAGGACACAAGCGTGTCTCATCACACAGGAAACAAAGATACAGAAACCTGGGCATCAGCGGCCTGTGCATAAGGAACCACGTGGTTCAGTCCTTGCTGTGGAGACAGGTCACATGTCCATTTCCCGGGGCCTTGTGTTAGGTGAACTTCCTTTACTGCTGGCCCTGCTCTGGTAAAAGCTCTTCCCCATCTGTTGATTGCATTTCAGTGTCTCCTTCTGAGCCACACCAGATTTTCTTCTTGAAAAGTAAGAAAGTTCCACAAAATGTGGAAACCACCTGACCTCTGTGTTCCCCTCCTGTGAGGGGTGACAGCACCTACTACACAGAGTGCACACAGCGATGATGGAGACAGGATGCCTTAAAGTCCAGTTTATTATTCTTCAGTTTTGCTATATTCTATTATTTTCCCAAGCTCAAAAACAATCTGAAGTATTCTATATTGAGATGTATAGTTTTGAATAGTAGTTATTTGTTCTATTTTCCTTAAATTATAACTTTTTCAGTGCTTTCCTTTATTTAAAGTGTGATATGATATCTTGGAGCCAGTTAATTGTTATAAGAATATATCCTTTTTACAATTACACTGAATAAGAAAACAGTGTTATATATAAATTAATTATCCATATGAATTTAGTTTCTATGGTATATTTTATTTTTTAATATAAATTTATTTATTTTAATTGGAGGTTAATTACTTTCTAATCTACAGAAACATAAGTCACACAATTACAGTCACTTATGCCTTCATTCATGTTGTTGCTGTTTGTCGCGTCTGACTCTTCTGCAACCTCATGAAGCCTGCCATGCTCCTCTGTCCATAGGATTTCTCAGTCAAGTATACTGGAGTGGGTTGCGATTTCCTTAGCCAGGGAATCTCACCCAGGATCGAACCCAAGTCTCCTGTTTGGCAGGCGGATTCTTTACCACTGAGTCACCAGGGAAGCCCACCTTCATCTAGCCAACAAATATCTACTGAGAGCTTGTTAGGCAATGTTGCAGGTTCTGGGGCTGTCACAGTCATCAAGAGACAAAATGTCTGTCCTTCTGGAGCTTAAATTCTCCTGAAGAAGTTGAAAAGCAGGCCAATGCATATGTAATGAAATCTCAGTGCTGATACATGCAAAGTAGAAAAGTGAAGCAGAACTTGAGGAGGGGCTAGCCGATAGCATTATTAATAATGGACAATATATATTGATCTGTTACAAATTCTGCATGTACTGACTCATTTAATATTCTTAACAATGTTAGGAGGCACACACCTTTATAATTATGGTATCATAGTCTTAGAGTTTAGGAAGCTAAGATAGAAGGTTCAGGAACTTGCCCAGTTGGTACAGCCAGGCAAGACTTAATCCCCAGGCTGCCTGGCTTCAAGTCTCGAATTTATTTTTGTTTGGCTGCAAAAAAAAAAAAAAAAAAAAGTCAACAAAAGAACCTAAAATGCCGTACTTTGGTGCAATCTCCAAAATGACAGAATGATCTCAGTTCATTTCTAAGGGAAACCATTCAGTATCACAGTAATCCAGGTCTATGCACCACCCTAATCGTAGAAAGTGAAGAGGAACTAAAGAACCTGTTGATAAAAGTGAAAGAGGGGTGTGAAAAAGCTGGCTTAAAACTCAACATTCAAGAAGCTGAGATCATGGCATCCTATCTCATCACTTCATTGCAATAGATGGGGAAATAGTGGAAACAATGACAGACTTTATTTCCAAAATCATTGCAGATGGCGACTGCAGCCATGAAATTAACAGATGCTTGCTCCTGGGAAGAGGAGCTATAACAAACCTAGACAGAATATTAAAAAGCTGAGACATGACTTTGCCTACAAAGTCCATGTAGTCAAACTTATGGTTTTCCCAGTAGTCATGTACCAATGTGAGAGTTGGACCACAAAGAAGGCTGAACGCTGAAGGACTGATGCTTTAGAACTGTGGTTCTGGAGAAGATTGTTGAGAGTCCTTTGGACAGCAAGGAGATCAAACCAGTCAATCCTAAAGGAAATCAACCCAAATTTTCCTTGGAAGGACTGATGATGAAGCTGAAGCTCCAGTACTTTGGCCACCTGGTGTGAGGAGATGACTCATTAGAAAAGACCCTGATGCTGGGAAAGATGGAAGGCAGGTGGAGAAGGGTATGAAAGAGGACAAGATGGTTGGATGGCATCATCAACTTAATGGACATGAGTTTGAGCAAACTCCAAGCAATAGTGAATGACTAGGAACACTGGTTTGCTGCTGTCCATGGGGTTGCAAAGTGTTGGGCATGACTCAGCAACTGGACGACAATAACCTGTATCCATATACTGGGGGAAATAAGATGTGTTTTCTTTTTCATGTGTTTTCATTCACAAACAATGCATTTAAGACACTGAAGAAAATGCACTTGACTGGTCCACTATTTGTAGGATTAAACTTGGGAAAGAACCATCATCAGAATGGGCTCCAGGATTACTAATGTATAAGTGGCAGTTTGCTATTGCTGGAACTTGCATATATTAAACTTTAGAAAATAGTAAAGGGCCAATAAGCTTATATCTTCAGAGAACCAGATTTTCTGTAAAATTTTTGAAAACTTTTCTCTAGTGTATGAATTCTTATGCAAAATGTACTTTAGGAAACTTGACTCAACCATAAAGATCCTTTTAACTTTTCTGTTTCAATCCATATTGGGAGAAATAGCTTCACTTTTTGAGAAACTTCCTTAACTAACCCCTGGGCGGGGGTGGGTGGTTTGGTGGATGTCCTGTGGTGGGAAAGGGGGACACTGAGATCTTTTTGTCCTGAGTTGACTCCACAATCTTTCTCAGTGAACACTCATTGGAAGGAGCTCTCCCCATCACCTGGCTGTACATATAAGATACGTAAGAAGTCCTGAGGATGTCAAAGCTCTAATGTCTAAAAGGCATGTCTACTTCAGTAGCAGTTTGCTTAGAAAAATGTCATTCTTTCTGTATCCACAGGTACAACTCAAAGAATCCGTCGAAGGTCGTCCTGCTAAAATGAATACTGAATTAGCAGAATCTGGATTGAACTTGAGTGCTGGTCAGAAACAACTGGTGTGCCTTGCCAGGGCTCTTCTCAGGAAGAATCAGATATTGATTCTTGACAAAGCCACATCATACGTGGATCCAAGGTGTGGAGCTGAGCCCCAGGAAATCTTAAACTGACTTGTAAATGTGGTAAATGGAAAACATTTAGTGAATCTTAGAAATGTTTCTAAGTGCTCGCTTGGCCTCATGGATATCTGTTGATAATATTAATTCCAGAAAATAAACATAAAAACCAAGACATGTTATATGGTGTTAATATTGTTATGAAGCACCCTAAGAAAGCTGAATTCCTAAATCCAGCTCCTGATAGTTTCAAGCAATTTTGAGGGAAGACTAATTTTCCATCATTTTATGAAAAATAGTAAATTTCTAAGTAGACTTTTTATACTTAGTTTTTTAGGAACAAGACTATATGTTAAAGTATTGATTTAAAAAAACATTGTAAAAATATCATAGGATGTTTTTAAGTCTTAAGTCTGCTTTTCCTGTCTTTACTGAATTAAATCAACTTCTTTGTTTCTAGAACTGATGAGTTCATACAAAAAAGAATTCGTGAGAGATTTGCCCAGTGCACTGTGCTGACCATTGCACACAGGTTGAGCAACATTATTGACTGTGAATGGATAATGGTAAGACCCTCTCCATTTTAGTTGCTTCCATTTATGTTCAATTTTCAGTGTATCCTTCTGTGTAAAATTTGATAGAAACCTCCATTAATTTTTCTCTTAGTTTCTTCTCTCATTCCTGAAAATTACTCAAGTACTTAACTATACTTTTAGAATGCACTATTAAGTAATATATCCAATAATCTTATATTTTCATATTAAAAGTTTATTTGAATTGTCATTTTTTTATGATGGCCAACCATTAAAATATTCCAAACCCAAGTTATAGCTCCATATTTTAGTGGGGTAGAACTCAGTCATTTTCACTGTGTCAGTTGTTTCAGCATTTTTTGATTCCCTTATAAAAAAAATTAGCCTCTAGTTTAGACTGCCAGGAGGTTTATGACTAAAGTTGTAGATTTTCTCAGGAGTCCATGAGAAGAAAAAGCCTAGTGAGAAAAACAGCATTTATTACATAGGGATTAGAGGGCTAGAAAAGTGAAACACTGGGGTAATGATTTTAGAAAGCAGCTACCATATCCTAGGACAGATCTCCAGACCTGAGAACTCAGAAAAGAGGCCCTAAGGAATTGATACTCAGACCTCCAAGAAGTCACTGCCTGGTTGCTGGTCATATTTGTGAGGGGGCAAGATGGGACTGGTTCTCCAGGTGCTAATAGCTGGGGGCTGAGTCAGGTCCCAGTGCTGAGGTGACGCTATCAAGTAGAACATTAGCGGTGTTTCCCACCTTCAGTCTCCCTCTAGTGCCCCCTACTGGCAACCTAACAAAGGCCACCTGGCAAAATAGTCTGAACTGCTGCAGTGACTTGCAGAGACCCAGCTTCTGCATCACAGATGAGAGTTTGGAAAGAAAGGCAAATCAGGGATGAGAGGCTAATTAAACAACCAGCGTTTGTGTAATTGTATTGTATTGTGTAATTGTATAATTACACAATAGCTCTGTTCTGCACACATGGCAAGCTCCAGGCTTTGGTCTCTGGATATCTGTCTAGTATATTCCTTCCAGGTTTGGTTGGCTTCTTCTTCCTTAGTAATTTAATATTTCCTTCCTTAGCTTCATTTCCTTCCTCCATCTATTCCTTTTCTCTCTCTTTTTCATTTTCTCTCTTTCTTTGTCCTTTTTCTCTGTTGCTTGCTCAGTTTCAATACATGTTAGGATGTGCCTTTATAAAACAAGAAAAGCATTCTTCAAAGGATAAACTTTGGCAGCAAATAATCTCAAGGAATGCAAGATACTTTGAGGTATTTTGATGGTCCATACTGTCATGTGAGTGTATGTTCCTTGGTTCTTTGTCTCATCACAACAAAGATTTGGAGCAACGGACATTAAAGCCCTTGGCGCATCACAGCTCTCGGGTCTTGGACAAACCGTGTTACAGCTCTTAGGCAAATCAGTGTTACAGCTCCATTTTATTTAGAAGATAGCAGGAGAATCCAAGACTCGAAGAGAAGACAGTGGAGGAGTGCGTAGGGAGGGAGAGAGAGACAGGCACACACGAGAGAGCGAGAGCGTGTGCGTAGGGAGGGAGAGAGAGAGAGAGTGCCTGCGAGTGCGCACGCGCGCGCGAAAGAGAGCTAGAGCGTGTGTGCACGTGGGGGAGAGAGTACGTGAGAAAGTGCTTTGGCTCTTCCTTTTATATGTTTTTTCCTCCACTTGGGCCTGCCCTATGCAAATTGGGTTTAGCCAGGAGTGTTGTTTGTTCTGTTTGTTCTGCCTGAAGTCTTCACTCTGGTCCTCGGACCTTCCTTGTCTTTTAGCCACCGCCATTTTGGACTCCTTTTCCCTATTCTACCTACCTAACAATACAAAACAGGCAATAATCACTAATGAGTGGCCAGTAATACCCACAGTTCTTTATGTCTCATGATAATAGAACTGTCTTTTTTGACTTGGACAGTTCCTGGAATATCACTTCCCACCCTACCTCACATGCATTGTCAGATGGGACATCAGTGGGGACACTGAGTAGATACAAGGTTGTCAGAACTGAGGCAGTGCCTGTAGCCTCACTCCCTGAACTGGATGTGCCCAGGAGTGAGGTCTGGGGAGACAGACGACAGGAGTGGGGCATCCCCAACCAAAGGGATGCCCTAGGCGCCAAACCATGCATCTGGTTACCTGGACTAGACATCACAGTAGGAAGTGGGCTCTACCTGCAGACTTTCATGAGGCATGGGGTGACATTCAAGACTACCCAACAGTGACTCTTAATTTCCAGAAATGTTTTGTGTCAGGCATCCTTAATTGTTCATTTTGTGTTCTTGATGCTAATTGGAAAAGTAACCTTTTATTGCTAGATTTTACCTGTCACTTTGTTCTTACCTCTCAACATTGCATTTCAAAGATTGTCCCCTAAAGCATCATTCTTCCATTATAAATAAATGATGCTGTGAAATTTACCTATTTCAAGCCCTTTTCCAGGCTTTAGACAGAGTAGCAGAAACATGGCTTGATCTCCAGCTCAATTAAGGGTCTGTTCAATTAAATTCTTTGCTCCTAAATGTACCCTAAAGATTTATTTTTGGGTTTTGGTATTATAGCATTAATGGTAGCAGATTCTTTTTATTTTCTAATTCTTAGAAATACTGTCACCTTGGAGTGTGTGGTTGGTTAGGGAAACTGAGGAAGGACAGAATTTGGACATGTCATCTGGTCTCTAGTCTTTCCCATTCTATTGTTTTCCTCTATTTCTTGGCATTGATCACTGAGGAAGGCTTTCTTATCTCTCCTTGCTTTTCTTTGGGACTCTGCATTTAGATGAGTATATCTTTACTTTTCTCCTTTAGCTTCTCTTCATTTATCAGCTATTTAAATAACCTCAGATATGCAGATGACACCACCCTTGTTTCAGAAAGCGAAGAGGAACTGAAGAACTAACTTCTTCATGAATGTGAAAGAAAAGAGTGAAAAAGCTGACTTAAAACTCAGCATTCAAAAAACTAAGATCAGTCCCATCACTTCGTGGCAATAGATGGGGATACAATGGAAACAGTGACAGACTTTATTTTCTTGGACTCCAAAATCACTGCCGATAGTGACGGCAGCCATGAAATGAAAAGACACTTGCTCCTTGAAAGAAAAACTATGACCAACCTAGACAGCATATTAAAAAGCAGAGACGTTACTTTGCTGACAAAGGTCTGTCTAGTTAAAAGCTATGGTTTTTCCAGTAGTCATGTATGGATGTGAAAGTTGGACCATAAAGAAAGCTGAGTGTCAAAGAATTGATGCTTTTAAACTGTGGTGTTGGAGAAGACTTTTGAGAGTCCCTTGGACTGCAAGGAGATCAAACCAGTCCATCCTAAAGGAAATCAGTCCTGAATGTTCATTGGAAGGACTGATGCTGAAGCTGAAACTCCAATACTGTGGCCACCTGATGTGAAGACCTGAAAAGGCCCTGATGCTGGGAAAGGTTGAAGGCAGGAGGAGAAGGGGACGACAGAGGATGAGATGATTGGATGGCATCACTGACTCGATGGACATGAGTTTGAGCGAGCTCTGGGAGTTGGTGATGAACAGGGAGGCCTGGAATGCTGCAGTCCGTGGGGTTGAAAAGAGTCAGACATGACTGAGTGACTGAACTAAGCTGAACTGTCACCTGGTCAGTCCTAAAGTGTTATCACTCAGCACCTGATCTGCAGATGTGAACATATGTATCCTCTGAACAAAGCAGCTTTGTTGCTATTATCAAAATATGTTCATTTATTTAATGCTTTACTTACCGATTTGTTGTTTAGTCACTCAGTCATTTCCACCTCTTTGTGACCCCATGGACTGCAGCACACCAGGCTTCCATGTCCTTCACTATCTCCTAGAGCTTGCTCAAACTCATGTCCACTGAGTCAGTGATGCCATCCAACCAGCTCATCCTCTGTTGTCCCCTTCTCCTCCTGCTTTCTATCTTTCCCAGAATCAGGGTCTTTTCTAATGAGTTAGCTTTTCACATCAGGTGGCCAAAGTATTGGACTTCAGCTTCAGCATCAGTCTGTTCAATGAATATTCAGGGTTCCTTTAGGATTGACTTGTTTGGTCTTCTTGCAGCCCAGGAACTCTCAAGAGTCTTCTCCAGCACCACAGTTCAAAAGTATCAATTCTTCAGTGCTCAGCCTCCTTTATGGTCCAACTCTCACATCTATACATGACTTCTGGAAAAATCATAGCTTTGACTAGATGGACCTTTGTCAGCAAAGCAATGTCTCTGCTTTTTAATACACTGTCTAGGTTTGTCATAGTTTTTCTTCCAAAGAGCAAGTGTCTTTTACTTACCAATATATCCTGGTAAATTTCCATAATCTCAAATTTTTCTCTCTTGATCAATGCCTATGAACAAATTAAAGAACTTTTATGAAACAATGTCTGGCCAGTCCCTCCCCAACTTTCTAGTTTTGTCCCACTCTGCTCACCCTCCTTCCTTTACAGCTAAAATCACACTGATGGTCTTTCAGTTCTACAAATTCAGTATTCGCTATCTTACAGTGTGCCCTCTCTAGACTTTTGGATTAGTCTAAGATGACTGTGGTGGCAATGGTGAGATGGTGGGGCTTGGGGTAGATAAGGAAGTGAAGCCAAGTGGACTGCATGATGGATTGAACATGGGATCTGAGGAGAGAGAAAGAAATTGATGTTGGTTTCTGGGTACAGAGACTGAGCATCTGGGTGAGTAGGGAAGACAGAGGGAGAAGGGAGATGCTAGGGTTCTCTTTGGAGCCTGTCACCTTTGTGATGAATGACCTTATTTCTAGAAAAGGACCTTACCCTTCACTGTGGAGCTTCCCTTCTCACTCCTGTGTTGGGAGACCTTCAGTGTAGGACTCCCTGGTTGCGTTCATCATTGATGTCACAGGGAGGTCCCACCAGGAGATGTAAACTTGGCTACTTGTTTATATTTTGTTCTGAACTGCTTGTGGTTGCTGACTCCTCTGGTAGGAATGGCAGGATTAGACCTCAGGGGACCTCTGCACCCACCAGTTACAGAGTTGGGGATTGTCCTCTGTGCTCCATTTACCCCAGGTATAAAGCTTGTATATTTTTCTAGAGCTTCTGATTACCAGTTGGCTTTCAATTCAGCAAAAACATCACCAGTAATGTTCTTTTTCAAAACTTTAATTTTTGAGGCAATCTTATTTTTATTGCTTGCTTTAGAAATATAGACATACCTTGTTTTATTGTGTTTCCCAGATACTGCTTTTTTTTTTTTTTTTTTTTACAAATTGAGAGTTTGTCAAAAACCTACATTAAGCATGTCTGTGGGTGGCATTTTTCCAACAGCATTTGCTCATTTTGTGTCTCTATGTCACCTTTTGGTAATTTCTTACAATATATCAAACATTTTCACTATCATTGAAGTTGCTCTGGTGATCTGTAACATCAATGATCTTTGATATTGCTACTATGACTTACTGAAGTCTCTGATGATAGTTAATATTTTTTAGAAATACTTTATTTTTAAGTTATGTACATTGTTTTTTTCATTGTTCTTTATTGTGCAATAATGCTATTGCACACATGCTTGGGTACACAATAATGTAAACAAAGCTTCTATGTGCCCTGGGAAACCAGAAAATTCATGTGACTCACTTTACTGTGATGTTCATTATATTCTGGAATTCTGAAACTGAACCCACAATAGCTCTGAGGGATGACTGTACCTGTTTCCTTTCTGGAAAGCAAGTGATTGTCTGTTCTGAAAGCTTTAAGGACATAAAGACAAGTCAATCTACTACAAAGTCTAATGTTCCAGAGGGCAGGTGGCCAGCCTGGAGGAGCGGCTGTGGAAGTGACAGATGTTTGATTTTCTTGAATCAAGACATTTCCCAACGCTGTGTATCTTATAAATAGCCCTCAAAGCTCAGAGTCTGAGAGCTAAAAGCACTAACTAATGATAACAACCCCAAAGGCCCTGGGCAGAATATAAAACGCTACAGAGTGTTCAGTTCCAGTAATCATAGTCATGATTAAAGCTTTCATTTTTCTGAAAATGAAAGAATTTTCATTTTCTTCCTTTCCTATAACCATATAATAATGAAAGGCTTGGCTGGGCCCTTGTCTCCCAGTGAAACATGGGAATCAAACCATGTAAATACCACCAATCCTACCGCCCAAATTCTCCCTGTCCTGCCCCTTTTTGAGATATTGCCTGAGTTATGTTACTGGGGGATATTGTATGCTAATGGGTTTCTTTCTGCTGTTAACAGGTTTTGGATTCAGGGACACGGAAAGAACATAATCAGCCAAATAAGTTGCTGCAAGATAAAAACAGCCTATTTTACAAGATGGTGCAACAACTGGGTGAGGCGAAGGCTGCTGTCCTCAGTAAAATGGCAAAATAGGTGAGGCTGTTGCGGGAAGCTGTAATTAAAATTCGCCTCCAGGATTCACTATTCTCAGGATCTCCACCAAGGGTCTGGGAACAAGCACTCTGTGTTCTTTTCAATAGAAGCCTCCAGAGAGGAAGCTTCATGACTGGGTCTTTGACAACACATGGCAGGTGGAAGGCAGGTCTGCTGGGAATCTGCAGCAGTGCTGGGGGTGGGGTCGGGATGTGTGAACCCTTCTGTGTGCGTGCACCTGTGCCTGAGAGAGAGATTTTGGATTTGACTTTCCACATGTTTGGACTCTAGGTTCAGATTCTCATGGAACATAAGAAGATTTGTTTTTTTCAGACCCTTTACATTCATTCTGATTGGTACTCAACATATTTGTGATACAAGTTCCATCAAATAATATCCAGGAAATTTGAGAGTTTAAGGGGAAAAAAAATGGAATATTTCGATTCTAGGAAGATCTTCCAGAGAAAGGTGTAGGTCTCTTCTGTTTCCTAGTCTGTAAAGAAAATTCTTACCTGAAATTATCACTTTCTACCTAATTCTTTGTTGTTTAGAGTTAGGTCCATTTACGCCCCCCTCCACATTTCCTCTACCTTCTGGACGATGAAATTGTCATCAGGACAAATCAAGAACTCACAATAGCTTCACACTGTAGTCTGAATGGTGCCTGAAGGTTTACAGAGCACTTTCTCATAGATGAGGTGTGTGAGGCACTAAGCACTGTGTGTGGTCTGAGGAAGGGGCTCAGTGAGTAACATTCAGGTCACGTGGTATCTTCCTAACAGAGGTGTAGTGGTAACCAAGGTCTGGCTTAAGAGACTTAGCCACTGTCATGTAGCCATCTGCAAGTCTTTCTGGGACCAGGTGGGAGTGGGATTGGGGTTGATGGGAAGATGGAGGGAAGGAAGGTCTGGTGTTCTTGTCCCTTAACATGTGTGACTCAGGGTGGGATGTGGCTTCCTCATTGAAAATTTATCTCTGGGTGTTAAATTATAGATGTATATTCCATTCTTCATACTTTTCTGTCTTCCCAAGATTTTCACTTTTAAACAGAATAAGATTATTTGTATAATATTTAAAATGCCTTAAAGAAAACATGTTCCAGTATCTTAAGTACTTGTATATGAAAGATTTATCTAAAATGTGGCCTGAGTTCATCACTGTCTCCTCTCAATCCTCTGTAGAAATGAGGAAATGCAGAGCAGGACCTTCCGATGCTCATCAGGTAGGAGACTTCCTGGGTCCCAGAGCTGGCTGAAGAGTTGACAGAACTGGAGTTCATGCTTAGGTTTAGGGAAAAGGAAGTCTGTGTTTTGAACTTTTCATGAGTACTTACATTGTGTGCAAATGTTGAGAAGATGAACAAGGAACTCTGTATTTTTTTATGCCTGAAATTCACAGAGTACTTTTATCCACTAGAGTGTCTCCCAGTCAGGCCATCCCTCCTGACACCTCGAGAGCCAGGAATCTCCCAAACCCTTTTGGTCTTTTGACCTTAGGCATTTCACATCAAAAAGTGGTGTTCCCACCTGTATGTCAAAGTCTTCATTTTAAAACTATATCATCATAACATTGAGTAATGAGAAAAGGAACACAGAATTTTAGATTGGTCCAGATAATAAGATAATAGGATTCAACCCTCTCTTTGTACAGGTGAGGAAACTAAGGTGCTTTAGAAGGAAGGTGGTCCTATATACATAACTGGTGTTAAGCTAGTTTGCAGCAGACACAGAATTAGAAATTTGGTCTTTTAGTAAATATTTTAAATCAAGTGTAACATACATAATGAAGCAGACATAGGTCATAGAATTAGAAATCTTGTGATTTCAGGTCTAGTAATCCTGCACCTACTCTAACAATATTAATGGTAAGTTACATTTGTGTAGTTCTTTATAATTTACATAGTTCTCACATGTATGATTTCATTTACTCTCCTGATGGTCCATTTTTATTCCATGTCATGAATGAGGAGAGTGTGTTCTGAGTGCACCCAAGGTCACAGAGCTGGTCCAGGGAGCACAGAGGGGGAATTGCTGAGGGAGGCTGAGTGCTGTCCTCTGTACTACCTTCTGTGTCGAGCCTGAGAACACTGCTCCTGTCACCTGGTAGCCAAGGTAGGGCCAGTCACCGAAGTTCATGGTGACAGAACCTCTCTCTTGGATTTCATTCCTGCCACTGGCTCAGGTCCCTCTACAGAAAAAAATACATTTCTGAATTCTCATGCCATCTTGACATTATTTCTGCATACTCTGCATCCTCTTAGGAGGAGAAGCTGTCAGATTATCAGTTTTTTTAATGTGCAAGCATCAGATATCAATGCCTTGTTCAGAGCTATAACACGGGGCGCGTTAGCCTAAGTCATGAGGTTTCACTCTATTAGAACAGAATTCATTCATCTGAAAAGAAAACCCAATATCTGGAAGAAGGTGCTTCCACATCATATTTTGAATGTGATTGAACTTGTAGCTCAGGAGAGCTGATCACTGTCTGATTGACTTTTTTGGATGATCCATGAAATAGTAGAGAAAGTACCTTTTAGATACAAAAAGCTAAAGGGGGCAGGAGTTCGCTAGGGCTGCCATACAAAAACCAAAGAGTAGGTGACTTATAAAACAGAAACTTATATCCTCACAGCCCTGGGGGTTGGAAGTCTGAGGTAAAGGTGTCAGTGGGGTTGGTTTCCTCTGGGGTCTCGCTCCTTGCCTTGTAGACACCATCTTCCCTCTGTGTCTTACATGCTCTTCCCTGTGTGAACCTGTGTCCTGGTCTCTTCTTATGAAAACTCCAGTCTGTTAGATTAGAACCCACCTGTATGATTTCATTTCAACTTTATTTAATTTACTAATTTATTGCCTCCTTAAAGATGTCATCTCCAAATACAGTCACATTCTGAGGTACTGTGGAGTTTAGGATTTCAACATGTAAAATTGGAGGTGAGAGGGTAACAGGCAAGAAGGCCAGGGGTCTCCAAAAGGAGGAAGTAGTCTGCAAGTTTCAGACATTTTTTAATTTCTCTCTTAAGCTGCATGAGGAAACAAACTACTAGTGTTACATTTTTTCTCCTTCTCTGTACAAACTTATATCCGTTGAAAAACAAATGCAAAAAGGCAAAATCATTGTCTGAGGAGGACTTACAAATAGCTGAGAAAAGAAGAGAAGCTAACGGCAAAGGAGAAAAGGAAATATATACCCATTTGAATGCAGAGATCCAAAGAATAGCAAGGAGACCTAAGAAAGCCTTCCTCAGGGATCAGTGCAAAGAAATAGAGGAAAGCAGTAGAATGGGAAAGAATAGAGATCTCTTCAAGAAAACTAGAGCTATCAGGGGAACATTTCATGCAAAAATGGGTACAATAAAAGACAGAAATAGTATGGATCTAGCAGAAGCAGAAGATATTAAGAAGAGGTGGCAAGAATACACAGAAGACTATACAAAAAAGATCTTCATGACCCAGATAATCATGATGGTGTGATCACTCACCTAGAGCCAGACCTTCTGGAATGTGAAGTCGAGTGGGCCTTAGGAAGCATCACTATGAACAAAGCTAGTGGAGGTGATGGATTTCCAGTGGAGCTATTTCAAATCCTGAAAGATGATGCTGTGAAAGTGCTGCACTCAATATACCAGCAAATTTGGAAAACTCAACAGTGGCCACAGGACAGGAAAATGTCAGTTTTCATTCTAATCCCAAAGAAAGGCAATGACAAAGAATGTTCAAACTACTGCACAGTTGCACTCATCTCACACACTAGCAAAGTAATGCTCAAAATTCTCCAAGCCAGGTTTCAACAGTATGCGAACTCTGAACTTCCAAATGTTCAAACTGGATTTACAGAAGGCAGAGGAACCAGAGATCAAATTGCCAACATCCATTGGATCATCAAAAAAGCGAGAGAGTTCCAGAAAAACGTCTGCTTTATTGACTATGCCAAAACCTTTGACTCTGTGGATCACAACAAACTGTGGAAAATTCTTCAAGTGATGGGAATACCAGACCACCTTATCTTTCTCCTGGGAAATCTGTATGTAGGTCAGAAAGCAACAGTTAAATCTTAACATGGAACAACAGAGTGGTTTCAAATCTGGAAAGAAGTACATCAAGGCTGTATATTGTCACCCTGCTTATTTAACTTATATGCAGAGTATATCATGAGAAATGTTGGGCTAGAAGAAGCACAAGCTGAAATCAAGATTGCCGGGAGAAATTTCAATAACCTCAGATATGCAGATGACACCACCCTTATGGCAGAGAGCAAAGAACTAAAGAGCTTCTTGATGAAAGAGGAGTGAAAAAGTTGGCTTAAAACTCAACGCTCAGAAAACGAGAATCATAGCATCTTGTCCCATCACCTCATGGCAAATAGATGGGGAAACAATGGAAACAGTGACAGACTTTATTTTATTGGGCTCCAAAATCACTGCAGATGGTGACTGCAGCCATGAAATTAAAAGACGCTTGCTTCTTGGAAGAAAAGTTATGACCCACATGCTGCTAAGTCACTTCAGTCGTGTCTGACTCTGTGAGACCCCATAGACAGCAGCCCACCAGGCTCCCCCGTCTCTGGGATTCTCCAGGCAAGAACACTGGAGTGGGTTGCCATTTCCTTCTCCAATGCATGAAACTGAAAAGTGAAAGTGAAGTCTCTCAGTCGTGTCTGACTCTGTGCGACCCCACGGACTGTCGCCTACCAGGCTCCTCCGTCCATGGGATTTTCCAGGCAAGAGTACTGGAGTGGGGTGCCATTGGCATATTAAAAAGCAGAGTTGACATTACTTTGTCAACAAAGGTCCGTCTAGTCAAAGCTATGGTTTTTCCAGCAGTAATGTATGGATATGAGATCAGATGAGATCAGATCAGTCGCTCAGTCGTGTCCGACTCTTTGCGACCCCATGAATCACAGCACGCCAGGCCTCCCTGTCCATCAACAACTCCTGGAGTTCACTCAGACTCACGTCCATCGAGTCAGTGATGCCATCCAGCCATCTCATCCTCTGTCGTCCCCTTCTCCTCCTGCCCCCAATCCCTCCCAGCATCAGAGTCTTTTCTAATGAGTCAACTCTTCGCATGAGGTGGCCAAAGTACGGGAGTTTCAGCTTTAGCATCATTCCTTCCGAAGAAATCCGAGGGCTGATCTCCTTCAGAATGGATATGAGAGTTGGACTATAAAGAAAGCTGAGCACTGAAGAATTGATGCTTTTGAACTGTGGTATTGTAGAAGACTCTTGAGAGTCCCTTGGAGAGCTAGGAAATCCAACCAGTCCATTCTAAAGGAAATCAGTTCTGAATATTCATTGGAAGTACTGATGCTGAAGCTGAAACTCCAATACTTTGGCCACCTGATGCGAAGAACTGACTCATTTGAAAAGGCCCTGATGCTGGGAATGATTGAAGATGGGAGAAGAAGTGGATGACAGAGGATAAGATGATTGGATGACATCACCAACTCAATGGACATGAGTTTGAGTAAGCTCTGGGAGTTGGTGACAAGGAAATCTGGTGTGCTGCAGTCCATGGGGTCACAAAGAGTAGGACAGGAGGACAGGACTGAGGGACTGAACTGAACTGATGCAAATTTAAAAAGAGGTTTCTTTTAAAATTCTGTTTGCCATGAAGATACCTCGTTCCACCTGAAGTTAACTTTTCTCAAACTTTGAGCTAACCAATGTGTTTTTCCTATTGAAATGTTTATCTTAAGCTATGTTAAGGAACTATGCATTTACCCTAGACTCTGTCTTCAAGTGGGCTCCCCCTAAGACTCAGAACAGACTTGACAAACCAGTGTGGTTTACTCATGCAAATGTTCTCTTAAGCTATGTCAGTGAGACTATATTTGCTTGGAAACCTGAGTTTCCTCAAGATTCATGTCAATCATCTTATGGCCAGGGACAATTCACTTTGTGCCAATGTTATCTCAAAATACATGTTGTGTGTGAGGGGCCTGGTGCCAGTCTCTGAGTTTTGACACATTTCCTTTCTCTAATTAGCAGACTGCTAGCAGCTATATGGCTCTTCCCTGTAGCTCAGATGGTAAAGAATCTGCCTGCAATGCAGGAGACCCAGGTTAGATCCCTGGGTCAGAAAGATCCTCTGGAGAAGGGAATGGCAATCCACTCCAGTATTCTTGCCTGGAGAATCCCATGGACAGAGGAGCCTGGCGGGCCACAGTCCATGTGGTCACAAAACACCACTACTACTAGTAGCTATATACCATTCGCCTAAAGACCATCAGGGGACACTCTTTCTGCCCCCTTCTGATGTCTATCTCAGAAGCTTTCTCTATCTCTTTTATACTTTAATAAAACTTTATTACACAAAAGCTCTGAGTGATCAAGCCTCGTCACTGGCCCCAAATTGAATTCTTCTCCTCTGGAGGCCAAGAATCATGGCGTCTTTCATGGTTCAGCAACAGCCTTTCAGAAGGGACATGATTCAGCTCCAAGAATAAATGTCTGCCATCCATTCTGTGGAGAAAGCAATGGCATCCCACTCCAGTACTCTTGCCTGGAAAATCCCATGGGAAGAGGAGCCTGGTAGGCTGCAGTCCATGAGGTTGCTAGGAGTTGGACACGACTGAGCAACTTCACTTTCACTTTTCTCTTTCATGCATTGGAAAAGGAAATGGCAACCCACTCCAGTATTCTTGCCTGGAGAATCCTAGGGATGGGGGAGCCTGGTGGGCTGCTGTCTATGGGGTCGCACAGAGTTGGACATGACTGAAGTGACTTAGCAGCATCCATTCTGTTCTGTGATGAAACAGATGTGGTTGAGGATTTTTAAAGTTTCTTTGTTCCCAGTTTGTAACAAAGGTGTCATTTTGTCTATATGAAATCACCTAATACAGCCCAGAAGTTATAAAATTCTCACATCCTAGCTCTAGGCACCTGGCCCAGTTGGATAGATGGAGCAGGCACTTAGCATCCATGTAGCCTTGTGTCCCCCAGGGCCTCTGAGCCTCAGGTCCTCACCTGTGTGTAGGGCAGGATTACAGCCCTGCTGGCTTCTTCACACTTATCACAGGGATCAGATGAGAGAGAAGATGCTTAAGGGCTTTGAGAATATAGAGGGGTTTATAGAGAATATAGAGAATAGTGGGATCAGTTTATAAAAGGCTGTAAATAGAAACCTTGCCTCCCAATAATAAAACAAATATACCCATAGTTCTTCTAGGTTGCTTTTAAGACTCTAAATCAGGGGTGCCCAACTGCTGAAGATCCTTTGCCATATTCAGTTCAGGTATTTCAGACCATGAAGCAACGTCCTTTTCAGTTAAAAGTTGCTAAAAACAATATTTTCTTTATAAAAAATTGTATGGAGAAGAGTTATAGAGAAAGGAACCAGATGATTTTGGAAAGAATGTTAAGCAGTAGAAAATGAATTTTCTTTTGTTCCTTTAACTCTTTTTAGTTTCACCAAAAGAGTACATACATATATAATCACAAAATATGTCTAGCTTAAGAAAATGGAGGGTTATGATATGCAATTAACCACCCTCCCCACTCCCACCAAAGGTTTTATTACTAAATGCTTCCATTACAATGGAAATAGCCTCAGATTTCAGCCAGTGCAGCCAGTGGCCCCAAGCATTCTTGGAGGGTTTATTTTTCTCCTTAAGTGACATTTAAATATATAGCATTTCATGTGCAGAGCAGGATATGTTAGCAACAAGAGAGTAAGAAAGTGCACTTACTGTGAAGGTAGGTGTCCTAGTGCTTTTCTGTTTCGTGTGTGAAGTTCATTCTGTCTCATAATACCTTTGTTTACAGCACCCACAATGCACTTGCGGTCAGGTTCTATAAAAGAGACCTGTAATCATATGTCTAAGCAACTCAGTTTGTGACATGAGTTAGCCTCTGATAGACGATACATTTTTTGTTTTAAAGACTCAAATGAAATTTTTCACATTCTTCTTTGAGGAAAGAGTTTCACTTGAAGTTGTTTTTTGCCCAAACATGTTCAGAGAAGGTTTCACAAGCCCTGACATTATTTTATTTTGTTATGTGCATCTGTAAGGAACTGAGATACAATACAGCTACTAAAACCTGATGATTGTGGAACTTGACAGCACTTCCTTTCCTTTGTGTTCTGATTATACACTGAGAAACCAGTATCTCTTCCAGTTCAGCTAGAATCTGGTAGAATTCAAGAGCTCAAAGGTCTGGCAGAGATCTGTCCTATTGTTGGGTATCAACTTATATTTTAGAGAAGTCTCTTGGTTGAGTCATTGTTAAAGCATTTGCTTTTCTTTTCATTCTTGGAACCCACTATCCACAGGTCACATTTCTATAGGACTATAACTGCTTTGCCACACAAATTAAACACCAGGATATTTCATACATATATGCCAGTGTTTCAGTGCTTGTCAATCAGAGTTTATAAAATATAAAGATAATAACCCAATATTAATATCCAAATCTGTTATGCTCCTTTTATGTGTGAAAATAACAAACCCTGTTCAGATGTTAGATTTCCTATCCTCTTTGTTACCCTGTTTTTAATTTATTTCAGGGAATAAAATGATTTTGCATGTCAATTTACTGTAGTGATAAAGCATATCTGTGAATCAGAATGATCAGAAATCTAGTAGATCTACAGGTTATTTGGCATTACGTCCAGCCCCACTGAGGGTTTTAATGGGGCTACTTCCTCCATAGAATAAATACAGCCCTGGTTTTTTAAAACTGTGCCTCCAACAGTAATATGATTGCTGCACATGAAGAAGGAAACCTGGAAATGTGTTGCCTTAGGAGGAGGACTTTAAAACTTTTAAACATGTTGTTTTTGTCTTTTTTTCCCTCAGGGGTACTTCAAAAGGAGACAGCCAGATATCACTCACAGTGACCATGTGGTTATGAATGTTTCCAGTGGACAGCCCTCAGCCTTCACAATTTTTGAGTCAACACTGTGATTCTCCCATGAGTTCATGTCTATTCCAAAGGCCTTTTCCCAATAGGTTTTGCACTGCATAAACTATATTCTACTTTTTTTTTTTTACACCAGCAACAAATATTTACACATTACAAAATGGGAGATCTCCAACCTCAGTGATTTCAATCTCTTGAAAAAGGAATTATGATGTTTATTTAAATGTTATATTACTTGCTTTCTTATCCAAATCAGAGGTGCAGGCCACCAATAAAAGCTGTCTCCCAGGTTTTGTGTCTTGAGAGACTCCAGAGCCAAACTCATTTTCTAAGATTTGAGACAAAGTTGTCACAGATGCTTTTTTACTGTTCCCCGAATTACATATTACTTTCCAATTATATCAGGGATTCTGTTTATTTGAAGACTGTGTGAAGTTACTGTTTTGTGTCCACTTCCTTTAACATGACTAGGATCCATTTTCCCACCAAAAGACCTCTGATTAAAATACTATAGAGAAAACTGATAGGATAAACATACAATATACTATAGTTTAAGTAACCAAAAAAAAAGGGGGGGGGGTATATGGTTAAATACAGAAGGACAATATCATATGTTCTGAAAGAGAAGAAAGAGAAAATATGCTTTCTTAAAATAGGAGCCCTTCTAGGGGATTTGCTAATGAAGGACAGACATGTGCTAGACTGTCTTCTAGATAGAGGATTTTTTTTTTTTTTTTACGTTAAAAATTGTGGTAAAGTATATATAACATAAGGCTTCCCTGGTGGTGCAGAGGTTAAATAAATTTTGCCATATAACCATTTTCAGTCACATAATCCAGTGGCATTAATCACATTGACAGTATTGTGAAGCCACATTGTCTGGGTAACTTTTGGTAATTATGTGCTTCCTCTTCAGTGTGTTATTTCTGCAGAGTCATTTTGATAAGTTTCATTTTTCTAGGAGGAATCTGTTTCCTGTGAGTTTTGAGCTTGATTGGCATACATTTATTCACAATGTCTTATATGTTTAATCTCTGCAGCATCTCTAACTGTGTTCTTTTGGCTTTTTAATTTTATTTTAGCCTTCTTTTTTATGAATTATCTTGTATAACTTTTTCATGTTTTCAAAGAATCACCTTTCTGCTTGATTGTTGCTCTCTTTTTCCCCTAGTTCATCATATGATTCTTTCCTTCAACTTTTCCTTAACTTTGAGGTTTTTCCTCTAAATTCTTAAATTGAAAAGAGATTAACATCATTATTTTTCTAACATAAATATATAAAGCTGACTTTTCCCCCCTAAAATCCACTTTAGCTACAATCTGCAAGTTTTGGTACTCACCACCGTCAATAGCCATAGTATTATGTATTTTCTAATTCCTAATTTAATTAATTAACTATATCTTTTACCCATGAGTTATTCATGAGTATAATGTTCTCTAAATTTCAAATGCTAATGGATTTTTTTATTAGATTCAGCCATGTGGAACTGCTAACATTCAATCTTTTTATAAGCTATAAAGTAGCAGTTTCATATGGTTCAACATATAGTTTTCTTTTGTTATTAATATATAACTTAATTTCATTTGGTCAGACAACATTAGATTGTGAATTTTAAACCAAAGGTAACCACATTCACACTAAAGGTCCTTGTTTCTACCATTTTGTATTTTATTGGGGTTTTTAAAAATGTTATATGTACATGTGTAACCAGTAATTTTCAATAAAAGTCCTCCCTGAATACTGGAATGTTTTCTGATACGTGTTGCAGGCTGGCTTTCTGGGATGCAGACTCGGATGGAGTTTAGTTCTGGGATGTGTATTGGGGGTGCCCTTGGGGTCAACACTGTGGAATCAGGAGGGAAGAAACAGGGTAAAGCAGAGGGAAGGATCAGGCTGGATCACTGGCCAGACGACCTGAGCTCACCCCATGAGAGTTTGGAGTGATGCTGACCTTTCAGGGTTGTCCTGACACATTCAATGACCAGGCCTTTATACCTCCATCTGGATGGATCATTGCACTTAGGCTGCCCCCACAGGGGCTAGTGGTTTAAGGTTACCCACTGGCAGCACTAACAGCTGCTGGATAACAAGTCCTTGAAGGGAGGTCAGGACAGTATGTCTTCATGTTCTCCCTGGGCATGTATCACAGCTCCAGAGGTAGGTGATGAGGGTGTACTGTGGGGGAAACTCTTGATGACTGATGTTTAAGGCAAAATGATGACTCAGCGATTCTCCTCAATACCCTCTGGTCTGAGAAGGTCCATGTAGTAGAGAAATCCTCATTCTCCAGGGTCAGCCCAGTTGTCGCCTCTTCTAGGAAGTCACATTAAGATCAGTCATCATCCTAGGTAACTCAGATTTGTGTATTACTCTGAGCGCCTCTCATGTTAAACTGAACCATACTTGGTTAGTGTCCTGTTGTCACCATCTTGAGATACTTTATTTTTAAACAAGGGGCCTGTTCTTTCTGTTATGCATGTAGCCTGCCCTGAGTGTGACTGGTTACACGTGGTCTTTTTCTCATCTAGTATAGGGCACTTGAAACTGTGCCCTGTTCACTTTTTAATTATGTCTTCCAGCAGAGTATCTGTACATAGAGGGTGCTCAGCAAATGTTTGTTGAATGAATAAGTGATAACCTAGAGCAAGCCTTCCTTCTCAATTTTATAATTTTGAGCTTTTAAGAGGTAGCCTGGGATAACAGAAAGCCCTGGTTTTGGAGTCAGTCACACTGATCTGTGGGTTCTTTCTCTACTACTCACTAGCACTGTGGGTGTGGGAAAGCAGTTACCACCCAAGGTGCCAGGACATTATAATGGCACCATCCTTGACAAAATAGGCTCTGGACACTTACAGTCATGTAGTCTTAGTTACATGCTCGGGTAAGCATCTCAACCTCTGAATCTCAGCTTCTTTGTCTGAAAATTGAATATAGTTTCTGCTCTTGAACCATCGCTTTGGTTGGGATGATGGACGGACTAAGAGCATCCAAAGACCCAGGGTGGAATCACTGACCTTGGTTATTCTTATCACCAGAAGAGCATAACAGGATGGGTGTGGATGAAGGAGATTTGTAGATTGAAGAAAGTGTACTTGAGGAGGTCCACATCTGATGGCCTAAACCAAACTGTTCTTCCTGCACATGTAGTTAAAATGACACAAGCACACGGGGAGAAGCACAAACTCTGGAGTCAGGGACGAATACTGGCTCCTCTGGGCACTGATTTGCTATGGATTCAAGTTCTGCTACCTGGTAAATGTGGGCTCTTAAGGTTGGGAACTACACAAGAGAAGACTCTAAACATGGACATCACCAGATGGTCAACACCGAAATCAGATTGATTATATTCTTTGCAGCCAAAGATGGAGAAGCTCTATACAGTCAGCAAAAACAAGAGCAGGAGATGACTGTGGCTCAGATCATGAACTCCTTATTGCCAAATTCAGACTTAACTTGAAGACAGTAGGGAAAACTACTAGACCATTCAGGTATGACCTAAATCAAATCCCTTATGATTAAACAGTGGAAGTGAGAAATAGATTTAAGGGACGAGATCTGATAGAGAGAGTGCCTGATGAACTATGGAATGAGGTTCGTGACATTGTACAGGAAACGGGGATCAAGACCATCCCCATGGAAAAGAAATGCAAAAAAGCAAAATGGCTGTCTGGGGAGGCCTTACAAATAGCTGTGAAAAGAAGAGAAGCGAAAAGCAAAGGAGAAAAGGAAAGATATAAGCATCTGAATGCAGAGTTCCAAAGAATAGCAAGAAGAGAAAAGAAAGCCTTCTTCAGCGATCAATGCAAAGAAATAGAGGAAAACAACAGAATGGGAAAGACTAGGGATCTCTTCAAGAAAATTAGAGATACCAAATGAACATTTCA
The DNA here is from genome assembly GCF_003369695.1 of Bos indicus x Bos taurus. Classification (NCBI taxonomy): domain Eukaryota; kingdom Metazoa; phylum Chordata; class Mammalia; order Artiodactyla; family Bovidae; genus Bos; species Bos indicus x Bos taurus. Next base: position 1,621,202 of record NW_020867066.1, on the reverse strand, counting down.
TGCAAAGATGGGCTTGATAAAGGACAGAAATGGTATGGACCTAACAGAAGCAGAAGATATTAAGAAAAGATGGCAAGAATACACAGAAGAACTGTACAAAAAAGATCTTCATGACCCAGATAATCACAATGGTGTGATCACTGGCCTAGAGCCAGACATCCTGGAATGTGAAGTCAAGTGGGCCTTAGAAAGCATCACTATAAACAAAGCTAGTGGAGGTGATGGAATTCCAGTTGAGCTATTCCAAATCCTGAAAGATGATGCTGTGAAAGTGCTGCACTCAATATGCCAGCAAATTTGGAAAACTCAGCAGTGGCCACAGGACTGGAAAAGGTCAGTTTTCATTCCAATCCCAAAGAAAGGCAATGCCAGAGAATGCTCAAACTACCACACAGTTGCACTCATCTCACACGCTAGTAAAATAATGCTCAAAATTCTCCAAGCCAGGCCTCAGCAATATGTGAACCGTGAACTTCCTGATGTTCAAGCTGGTTTTCGAAAAGGCAGAGGAACCAGAGATCAAATTGCCAATATCCGCTGGATCATGGACAAAGCAAGAGAGTTCCAGAAAAGCATCTATTTCTGCTTTATTGACTATGCCAAAGCCTTTGACTGTGTGGATCACAATAAACTGTGGAAAATTCTAAAAGAGATGGGAATACCAGACCACCTGATCTGCCTCTTGAGAAATTTGTATGCAGGTTAGGAAGCAGCAATTAGAACTGGACATGGAACAACACACTGGTTCCAAATAGGAAAAGGAGTTCATCAAGGCTGTATATTGTCACCTTGTTTATTTAACTTATATGCAGGGTACATCATGAGAAATGCTGGGATGGATGAAGCACAAGCTGGAATCAAGATTGCCGGGAGAAATATCAATAACCTCAGATATGCAGATGACACCACCATTATGGCAGAAAGTGAAGAGGAACTCAAAAGCCTCTTGATGAAAGTGAAAGTGGAGAGTGAAAAAGTTGGCTTAAAGCTCAACGTTCAGAAAACGAAGATCATGGCATCTGGGCCCATCACTTCATGGGAAATAGATGGGGAAACAGTGGAAACAGTGTCAGACTTTATTTTTCTGGGCTCCAAAATCACTGCAGATGGTGACTGCAGCCATGAAATTAAAAGACGCTTACTCCTTGGAAGGAAAGTTATGGCCAAGCTAGATAGCATATTCAAAAGCAGAGACATTACTTTGCTAACAAAGGTTCGTCTAGTCAAGGCTATGGTTTTTCCTGTGGTCATGTATGGATGTGAGAGTTGGACTGTGAAGAAGGCTGAGCGCCGAAGAATTGATGCTTTTGAACTGTGGTGTTGGAGAAGACTCTTGAGAGTCCCTTGGACTGCAAGGAGATCCAACCAGTCCATTCTGAAGGAGATCAGCCCTGGGATTTCTTTGGAAGGAATGATGCTAAAGCTGAAACTCCAGTACTTTGGCCACCTCATGTGAAGAGTTGACTCATTGGAAAGGACTCTGATGCTGGGAGGGATTGGGGGCAAGAGGAGAAGGGGACGACAGAGGATGAGATGGCTGGATTGCATCACTGACTCGATGGACGTGAGTCTGAGTGAACTCTGGGAGCTGGTGATGGACAGGGAGGCCTGGAGTGCTGCGATTCCTGCGGTTGCAAAGAGTCAAACACTACTGAGCGACTGATCTGATCTGATCTGATCTGAAGGTTGGGAAGCCCACTGTGGTTCAGTGTCTTTGAAAGTTGAGGTGGGGATAGTATGATTCACAGAGGGCTGCTGCAAAGATTAACTGTGACAGTGATCCTCACAGTGTGGACTGTGCACTAGTGCCAGTTCATGACCTGTTTGTAACCCAGTTAGTAGTAAGTACAGGAAATTCAAAAAAGCTAGAAACTCACGAACATCTGTGTTGCTGTGACATCCACCCTCAGGATGGGTGGGATCCTGAACACCCTGGGGACCAATGTGAGGGTTGCACAATGCGGGTAAGGGCCCATGGCTAAGCTGCACATTAGCCGTGCATAGTGGATCATTGATTAGGTAGCAATGGGCTGAAAATGTAAAGTTAGATAATCCCAGACATATAAGAAACAATGTGGGATATGTTCAATGCTTTTGAACAATGCTGTATATGGCATTAGCTGTCAATCAGTACTACCCTTTATAGCACTATCCACTTTATTAATTGTTACCATCGTATTGAACTTAAAATTAGAGCACACAGGCTTTCAAAAGGCCCTATTGTACATTATCAATATTTTCACTTCAGTTAAGTTCACTCAGTCATGTCCGATTCTTTGTGACCCCATGATCCACAGCACACCAGGCCTCCTTGTCCATCACCAGCTCCTGGAATTTACCCAAACCCATGTCCATTGAGTTGCTGATGCCATCCAACCATCTCATCCTCTGTCTTCCCCTTCTCCTCCTGTCCTCAATCTTTCCCAGCATCAGGGTCTTTTCCAGTGAGTCAGCTCTTTGCATCAGGTGGCCAAAGTATTGGAGTTTCAGCTTCTACATCAGTCCTTCCAATGAACAACCAGGACTGATCTTTAGGATGGACTGGTTGGACTTCTTTGCAGTCCAAGGGACTCTCAAGAGTCTTCTCCAAGACCACACTTCAAAATCATCAATTCTTTGGCACTCAGCTTTCCTTATAGTCCAACTCTCACATCCATACATGACCATAGGAAAAACTATGCATAGCCTTGACTAGATGGACCTTTGTTTGCAAAGTGATGTCTCTGCTTTTGAATATGCTATCTAGGTTGGTCATAACTTGCCTTCCAAGGAGTAAGCGTCTTTTAATTCCATGGCTGCAATCACCATCTGTAGTGATTTTGGAGCCCAGAAAAATAAAGTCTGACACTGTTTCCACTGTTTTCCCATCTATTTCCCATGAAGTGGTGGGACCAGATACCATGATCTTCGTTTTCTGAATGTTGAGCTTTAAGCCAACTTTTTCACTCTCCTCTTTCACTTTCATCAAGAGGCTCTTTAGTTCTTCTTCACTTTCTGCCATAAGGGTGGTGTCATCTGCCTATATGAGGTTCTTGATATTTCTCCAGACAATCTTGATTCCAGCTTGAGCTTCCTCCAGCCCAGTGTTTCTCATGATGTACTCTGCATATAAGTTAAATAAGCGGGGTGACAATATACAGCCTTGACGTACTTTTTTTTTTTTTTTTCCTATTTGGAACCAGTCTGTTGTTCCATGTCCAGTCCTAACTGTTGCTTCCTGACCTGCATACACGTTTCTCAAAAGGCAGGTCAGGTGGTCTGGTATTCCCATCTCTTTCAGAATTTTCCACAGTTTATTGTGATCCACACAGTCAAAGGCTTTGGCATAGTCAATAAAGCAGAAATAGATGCTTTTCTGGAACTCTCTTGCTTTTTCAATGATCCAGAGGGTGTAGGCAATTTGATCTCTGGTTCCTCTACCTTTTCTAAAACCAGCTTGAACATCTGAAAGTTCATGGTTCATGTATTGTTGAAACCTAGCTTGGAGAATTTTGAGCATTACTTTACTAGTGTGTGAGATGAATGCAATTGTGCAGTAGTTTGAGCATTCTTTGACATTGCCTTTCTTTTGGGTTGGAATGAAAACTGAACTTTTCCAGTCCTGTGGCCACTACTGAGTTTTCCAAATTTGGTGACATATTGAGTGCAGCACTTTCACAGCATCATCTTTTAGGATTTGATATAGCTTAGCTGGAATTCCATCACCTCAACTAGCTTTGTCCATAGTGATGCTTCCTAAGGTCCACTTGACTTCACATTCTAGGATGTCTGGCTCTAGGTGAGTGTGAGTGATCACACCATTGTGATTATAAGGGTCATGAATATCTTTTTTGTACAGTTCTTCTGTGTATTCTTGCCACCTCTTCTTAATATCTTCTGTTTCTGTTAGGTCCATACCATTTCTGTCCTTTATTGAGCCCATCTTTGCATGAAGTGTTCCCTTGGGTTCTGTAATTTCCTTGTAATATCGCTAGTCTTTCCCATTCTATTGTTTTCCTCTATTTCTTTGCATTGATCGCTGAGGAAGGCTTTCTTATCTCTCCTTGCTCTTCTTTGGAATTCTGCATTTAAATGTGTATATCTTTCCTTTTCTCCTTTCGTTTTCACTTCTCTTCTTTTCACAGCTATTTGCAAGGCCTCCTCAGACAGCCATTTTGCTTTTTTGCATTTCTTTTTCTTGGGGATGGTCTTGATCCCTGTCTCCTGTACAATGTCATGAACCTCCGTCCATAATTCATCAGGCACTCTGTCTATCAAATCTAGTCCCTTAAATCTATTTCTCACTTCCACTCTATAGTCATAAGTGATTTGATTTAGGTCCTATCTGAGTGGTCTCGTGGTTTTCCCCACTTTCTTCAACTTAAGTCTGAATTTAGCAATAAGGAGTTCATGATGTGAGCCACAGTCAGCTCCCAGTCTTGTTTTTGCTGACTGTATAGAGCTTCTCCATCTTTGGCTGCAAAGAATACAATCAATCTGATTTTGGTGTTGACCATCTGGTGATGTGCATGTGTTGAGTCTTCTCTTGTGTTGTTGGAAGAGGGTGTTTGTTATGACCAGTGTGTTCTCTTGGCAAAATTCTATTAGCCTTTTCCTGCTTCATTCTGTACTCCAAGGCCAAATCTGCCTGTTACTCTAGGTGTTTCTTGACTTCCTACTTTTGCATTTCAGTCCCCTATAATAAACGAACATCTTTTTTGGGTGTTAATTCTAAAAGGTCTTGTGGGCCTTCATAAAACCATTCAACTTCCACTTCTTCAGTATTACTGGTTGGGGCATAGACTTGGACTACCGTGATATTGAATGGTTTGCCTTGGAAATGAACAGAGAGCATTCTGTCGTTTTTGAGATTGCATCCAAGTACTGCATTTTGGACTCTTTTGCTGACTATGATGACTACTCCATTTCTTCTAAGGGATTCCTGCCCACAGTAGTAGATATAATGGTCATTTGCATTAAATTCACCCATTCCCATCCATCTTAGTTTGCTGATTCCTAGAATGTCGATGTTCACTCTTGCCATCTCCTGTTTGACCACTTCCAATTTGCCTTGATTCATGGACTTAACATTCCAGATTCCTCTGCAATATTGCTCTTTATAGCATTGAACCTTGTTTCTATCACAAGTCTCATCCTCAACTGGATGTTGTTTTTGCTTTGGCTCCATCCCTTCATTCTTTCTGGAGTTAATTCCCCACTAATCTCCAGTAGCATATTGGGCACCTACCGACCTGGGGAGTTCATCTTTCAGCTCCTATCTTTTTGCCTTTTTATACTGTTAATGGGGTTCTCAAGGCAAGAATACTGAAGTGGTTTGCCACTCCCTTCTCCAGTGGACCACATTCTGTCAGACCTCTCCACCATGACCCACCTGTCTTGGATGGCCCCACATGGCAAGGCTTAGTTTCATTGAGTTAGACAAGGCTGTGGTCTGCGTGATCAGATTTTTAATAGCATTAAAAAGTTAGAAATAAGTAAACTCCTGTTTAAGTTTAAAGTGTTTGTTTCAAGTCTAAAAACAATACTGTGCATGTATTTTTACCGATTCTATTCTTGAATCAACAGCATTGTCCTAAGTTTGAAGAAGGTCTCTGGAAGCACAACAGACCACTTTTAAACCTTCAGAGATTTTTAAAATACAAGGTTTTAAGTGTAAGCTATTAATTTTCCTTTAAAAGTAGAAAGAATATGGATTAACTGAGTTTTTGTTTTTTAAACCTAATGTTCTAAGGAAAGTGTTTCTTTTCTTAAAAAAAACTAGAACAGCAATATGTGTTGAAAACTGGGAGAAATATATATTTATTTGAATTTAGACCTAAAAAATAACATTACTAATAGGAATCACATGCCCCAGCCCTATGAGACCTTCATCTGTACTTCAGGCCCATCTGATTTGACTTAGGAGTCAAACTGGGATGTGTGATATTTTTTTTTTTTTTTTAAGAAGAACCAAGGTTAAGACTTAGGCACACTAAGAATGTTCTACAAGAAGTTTACATTGGATGGTTCTGACTGAATTCACTCTTTCACTCAGCAACCATGCTCACAAGTATCCATTCCAATAGGTGGAAGCCTTGGGTATTCCAAAACAGTGTTTGATCCAAAAGCTTATCATATTTAATTCTGGAGGACATTACATGAAAAACTTTTTTTTTTTTAGGTAATTCCCCCTTTATTTTATATATTTATTTTATTTGAGGCTAATTACTTTGCAATATTGAATTGGTTTTGCCATACATCAACATGAATCCGCCACGGGTGTACAAGTGTTCCCTGTCCTGAACCCCTCTCCCACCTCCTTCCCCATCCCTTCCCTCTGGGTCATCCAAGTGCACCAGCCCTGAGCACCCTGTGTTATGCATTATACTTGGACTGGTGATTCGTTTCACATATGATATTATACATGTTTCAATGCCATTCTCCCAAATCATCTCACCCTCACCCTCTCCCACAGAGTCCAAAAGACTGTTCTATACATCTGTCTCTTTTGTTGTCTTGCATACAGGGTTATCATTACCATCTTTCTAAATTCCATATATATGCATTCAGTTCAGTTCAGTTCAGTCAGTCAGTCGTGTCCGACTCTTTGCGACCCCCTGAATTGCAGCATGCCAGGCCTCCCTGTCCATCACCAACTCCCGGAGTTCACTCAGACTCACGTCCATCGAGTCAGTGATGTCATCCAGCCATCTCATCCTCTGTCGTCCCCTTCTCCTCCTGCCCCCAATCCCTCCCAGCATCAGAGTCTTTTCCAGTGACTCAACTCTTCGCATGAGGTGGCCAAAGTACACGAGTTTCAGCTTTAGCATCATTCCTTCCAAAGAAATCCCAGGGCTGATCTCCTTCAGAATGGACTGGTTGGATCTCCTTGCAGTTAGTATACTGTATTTGTGTTTTTCTTTCTGGCTTATTTTGCTCTGTATAATAGGAGGCTCCAGTTTTATCCACCTCATTAGAACTGATTCAAATGTATTCTTTTTTAATGGCTAAGTAATGGTCCATTGTGTATATGTACCACAGCTTTCTTATCCATTCATCTGAATTTTGCAGACTTCCCAGACAAAAAATGAGTCTCTGAAATGGAGTTTATCTCACATTAGAAATGTCATAAGTAAATAATGATAAACAGAGGACTGATGGCTTTTAAATGCTACATTTTACAACACTAAAAATTTTAAAAATCCATGAGTTTATACTGATTTTTATAAGACATAAAATAGATAATAGGAAGGGAAAGCCCTTTTTTGCAGTAGAAGGTCAATTGACAAATGTAGACAGATTGACAGAAAAGTAGCAGCCATCCTTGTCATAAATAATTCAGACAAAATTCATCATTGTCTGAATGTAAGTGAAAGTTCGGGGGTTGGAGGAGTCAGCATTTTCATGGACTCCAAGTATCTTCTCAGACTAATTCTTTAGGAAAGAATTATATTTTCAAAGTAGAAATATCTGGCAAGCACCTGGCTAAGCAAGTAACCAGAATAAATATTAATAGTGAACCTACTGACACCCTTGGCTTTTTTTCTTGTTCCTTTAAAAATTTAAGTATCATTGATTTACAATGTTGTGTTAATTTCGGCTCTACAGCAGTGATTCAGTTACACATACATACATTCTTTTAAGTTAAATAAGCAGGGTAACAATATGCAGGTCATACTCCTTTCCCAATTTTGACCCAGGCAGTTGTTCCATGTGCAGTTCTAACTGTTGCTTCTCTGCCCACATACAGGTTTCTCAGGAGACAGGTAAGGTGGTCTGGGATTCCCATCTCTTTAAGTTTTCCAGTTGGTTGTGATCTACAGAGTCCAAGGCTTTAGCATAGTCAACGAAGCAGATGTTTTTCTGAGCAGAAACCATATGGCCCGCAAAGCCTGGAAATGTACTTCCTGGTCCTTTACAGGAAAACTCTGCCCACCCTTCCCCAGAGCTCTGCTGTTCTAAGCGAGGCCTGTGGACCAGCAGCAACGGCTGGCCTGGGAGGCCATTAGAACACGGAATCTTGTCTTTACCCCAGACCTACTGACTCAGAACCTCCAGATTCCAGGTGAGTCCTGCTCACAGTACAGTTTGAGAAGCGCTAGTTTACAGGCCCTGCTCTATCATCCTGTGGTTGCACCCTCCCCAGGGGCAGACAGCCAGAGAGGACCAGGGGGTGTGGCCACCTGGAGCCCCGCCCCCTCCAGGCCATCCTCTCAGCACCTGGACCCTAGAACCCCTGCTCCCAGCCCCAGTGCAGGCCTCCCTCCTGGTGCCCATGTCCCAGCCCGACAGGTGGTCAAGATACAGCTGTTTATGGGTGGGAAGAGGATGGCCTAAGCTTGGACTTGAAGGCTGGGGCACTCTTTTTTGAGCAGCAGATTTTTCAGCGCACAGAGAGTGTCAGAGCCAGAGATGGGAAGAGCAGGGGGAGGGCTGGGGGCTGGGGCGGCCCCTCCCTCTGTTGTCCTGCCTTCTGGCTTGGAGCTCAGTGTCTAAAACCCCAGTCCACCAGGTTTTAATAGTTATGTAGGTGTACTTGACAGGTTTGTTTGATTGATTTATAACTTTTAAATGTTTAAACATATAGTATGGACTTCATTTGCACTCTTGACCCAGGGCTCACAGATATGAGTGGCAGGTCTGCTAAATGTTTCTCAGCATGTGTTCAGAGGATCCCCCTGCATCAAAACCGACTGGATTTTTGGTTAAAAATTCAAATTCCCAGGCCCCACTTGTGTAACCCTCTGAATCAGATCTTTGGGGCTGGAGCCCAGTAACCTGCATTCTGACCCCTCCCCTGATGACTCTGATCCACAGCAGAGTCGTAGGAACACTTGTAATGAGGGAGGGGGCAATGTAGAGGGGAGCTGCCGAGTGATGGAGGTCTCAGATCAGAGGAAGGTGCTGACGACAAGCTCATACCTTTCTGCTTCTCTCATGATTCTTCTCACAACCTGGCCTGACTCCACCCCTGGGGAGTTGGCTGCAGGGAGAAGCTGCCAGAACAGGACCAGGGTGTCCTCCTGCAGACCGTAGGGCTTTCGGTGGGTGGATGGGGTTACCCTGCAGAAGGAGGGATCCAAATCAGGGGCAATAGGAGCAAAGGGGCTGTGGGAGCCTGGAGGGACCATCCGGACCCAATGGGGGAGTCGGGCTGAAGGGCTGGGAAGATCTTTGGACAGGACAGAACTCCGGGTCCTGCCAGGACACGGGAGTAGCTAGAACAGACTGTGCGGTCCCACCTGCCTGGGCTCAGAGGCTGCATCTGTCAGTTAGGAGTCATATGATCTTGAGCAATTTCCTTAAGCTCTGTAGGCTTGTTTCCTTGTCTGTGAGATGGGGATCCTAACACCCTCTAGGCTTGTGTTACAGGTAAACATTGTAATTACGTAAAAACACACCTTTGCTATACAGGGCAGAATATACAGCAGGGCGGTTGCTGTTTACTGTGAAGCTTGTCACCTTACACCTCTGCACTTCTTGATACTTAATATCATAGGCTCTTGTCATTGGCTGTTAAGACCAATTTCCTCAGACCACAGGCACAGGAAGGCTCCAGTCACAGATACGTGTCAGACCCGCACTTGGCCACTGACCTAGAGCTCCCTGAGCTTCCCTGTCCGGAGCGACTCCTGAAGTTTCTGCCGAGCTGCTCCCTGGCTTCGGTTCCCAGGATTTCCCTCCCGGCAAACCACATCTTGGGAATCCTGCTCATGGGTTTGTGATGAGCCAAAGCTGGGCTGGTATGAAACCTCCAGGGGCAACTGTACCATACTGAAAATCACCACCAGAGGGCAGCAGACTCCACGAGTCCAGGTGAGGAGCGTGGAAAGGCCATGGACTGAGGGACCAGGAAAGCCTCACAGCAGGCAAGAGGGGCCGCTAGCATTGCCAAACCCTCATCCACCCCACCTTCCACACACAGAAAGGCACGCTTCTGCTCCTGCAGAATCACCTGATCCCTGTATATTCAGTTATGTCCTCCAGGTACAGTCCTTTATATCCTCATTATGGCAAAGGCCAGTGGTTTGTAAACTTGGCTGCAAATTCAAATCACCAGGCAAACTCTATAAAATCCCAGTGCTGAGGCCTCATCTCAGCTAAATCAGAATCTCAAGGAGGAAAGGCAGGAGTCAACACTTTGTATTAACGAAACCCTACAGGTGATTCCACCCTGCAGCCAACTGAGAACCACTGCTGGAGGCAAAAGATTTCATTTCTTCCCAAATGACAAATGCTTTCATTCACATCTCTGACAAAACATTGTCCATTGAAGAAGGGAATGGCAAACCACTTCAGTATTCTTGCCTTGAGAACTCCATGAACAGTATGAAAAGGCAAAAAGATAGGACACTAAAAGAAGAATTCCCCAGATTGGTAGGTACCCAATATGCTACTGGAGAAGAACTGAGAAATAACTCCAGAAAGAATGAAGAGACAGAGCCAAACAGAAAACAATGCCCAGTTGTGGATGTGACTGGTGATGTAAGTAAAGTCTGATGTTGTAAAAAACAATATTGCATAGGAACCTGGAATGTTAGGTCCATGAATCAAGGTAAACTGGAAGTGATCAAACAGGAGACGGCAAGAGTGAACATCAACACTTTGGGATATCAGTGAACTAAAATAGACCGGAATGGGTGAATTTAATTCAGATGACCATTACTTCTACTACTGTGGGCAGGAATCCCTTATATGAAATGTAGTAGCCTTCATAGTCAACAAAAGAGTCCTAAATGCAGGTACTTGGGCACAATCTCAAAAACAACAGCAGGCTCTCGTTCCTTTCCAAGGGAAACCATTCAATATCACAGTAATCCAAGTCTATGCCCCAAGCACTAAAGCTGAAGTTAAGTGGTTCTATGAAGACCTAGAAGGCCTTCTAGATCTGACACCAAAAAAAGATGTCCTTTTCATCATAGGGGATTGGGATGCAAAAGTAGGAAGTCAAGAGATACCTGGAATAACAGGCAAATTTGGCCTTGGAGTACAAAAAGAAGCAGGGCAAAGGAAAACAGAGTTTTTCCCAGAGAACACACTGGTTATAGCAAACACCCTCTTCAAAGCAATACAAGAGACAACTCTACATATGGACATCATCAGATGGTCAATACTGAAATCAGATTGATTATATTCTTTTCAGCCAAAGACAAGAAGCTCCATACAGTGGGGAAAAAAATAAAAATAAAAAATAAAAAACCAAGACTGGGAGCTGACTGTGGTTCAGATCATGAACTCCTTATTGCAAAATTCAGACTTAAATTCATAAAAGTAGGGAAGACCACTATACCACTCAGGTATGACCTAAATCAAATCCCAATGACCTAATTCAAATACAGTAGAAGTAACAAATATATTCATGTGATTAGATCTGATAGACAGAGTGCCTGAAAAACTATGGATGGAAGTTCATGACATTGCACAGAAGGCCATGGTCAAAGTCACCCCCAAGAAGAAAAAATGCAAACAGACAAAATGGCTGTCTGAGGAGGCCTTACAAATAATTGTGAAAAGAAGAGGAGCTAAAGGCAAAGGAGAAAAGAAAAGATACACCCATCTGAATTCAGAGTTCCAAAGAAGAGCAAGGAGTGAAAAGAAAGCCTTCCTCAGTGATCAATGCAAAGAAATAGAGGAAAACAATAGATTGGGGAAGACTAGCGATCTCTTCAAGAACAGTAGAGATACCAAGGGAACATTTCAAGCAAAGAGGGACACAATAAAGGACAGAAGAGTTATGGACTTAACAGAAGCAAAAGATATTAAGAAAAGGCGGCAAGAATACACAGAACTATGCAAAAAAGATCTTAATGACCTAGATAACCACAATGGTGTGATCACTCAGTTAGAGTCACACAACCTGGAATGTGATGTCAAGTGGACCTTAGGAAGCATCACTATGAACAAAACTAATGAAGGTGATGGAATTCTAGTTGCTGTATTTCATATCCTAAAGATGATGCTGTGAAAGTGCTGCATTCAAATGCCAGCAAATTTGGAAAGCTCAGCAGTGGCCACAGGACTGGAAAAGGTCAGTTTTCATTCCAATCCCTAAGAAAGGCAACGCCAAAGAATACTCAAACTACCACACAATTTGCACTCATCTCACACACTAGTAAAGTAATGCTCAAAATTCTCCAAGAGAGGTTTCATCAGTACATAAACTGAGAACTTCCAGATGTTCAAGCTGGCTTTAAAAAAGGTAGGGGAATGAGATATCAAATTGCCAACATCCATTGGATCATAGAAAAAGGAGGAGAGATCCAGAAAAAACATCTACTTTGGGTTTATTGACTATGCCAACGCATTTGACTGTGTGAATCACAACAAACTGCACAGAATTCTTCAAGAGATGGGAATACCAGACACCTGACCTGCCTCTTGAGAAACCTATATACAGATCAGAAGCAACAGTTAGAACTGGACATGAACCACAGACTTGTACCAAATTGGGAAAGGAGTACATCAAGGTTGTATATTGTCACCCTGCTTATTTATTTTATATGCAGAGTACATCATGCTAAATCCCAGGCTGGAAGAAGCACAAACTAGAATTAAGATTGTCAGGAGAAATATTAGTAACCTCAGATATGAAGGTGGTACCACGCTTATGGCAGAAAGTGAAGAACTAAAGAGCCTTTTGATGAAAGTGAAAGGAGAGTGAAAAAACTGGCTTGAAAATCAGCATTCAAAAAATGAAGATTGTGTCTTCTGGTCCCATCACTTCATGGCAGATAGATGGGGAAACAATGGAAACAGTGGCAGACTTTATTTTGGGGGGCTCCAAAATCACTGCAGATGGTGACTGCAGCCATGAAATTAAAAGACACTTGTTCCTTGGAAGAAAAGTTATGCCCTGCCTAGACAGTATATTAAAAATCAGAGACACTGCTTTACCAACAAAGGTCCATCTAGTCAAAGCTATGGTTTTTCCAGTAGTCATGTGTGGATGTGAGAGTCGGACTATAAAGAAAGCTGAGCGCTGAAGGATTGATGCCTTTGAACTGTAGTGTTAGAGAAGACTCTTGAGAGTCCCTTGGACTGCAAGGAGGTCCACCCAGTCCATCATAAAGGAAATCAGTCCTGAATATTCCTTGGAAGGACTGATGTGGAAGCTGAAACTCCAATACTTTGGCCACCTGATGTGAAGAACCAACTCATTTGAAAAGACCCTGATGCTGGGAAAGATTGAAGGCAGGAGTAGGGGTCAACAGAGGATGAGATGGCTGGATGGCATCACCGATTCTATGGACATGAGTTTGAGTAAGCTCTGGGAGTTGGGAATGGACTTGGAGGCCTGTTGTGCTGCAGTTCATGGGGTCACAAAGTGTCGGACACGACTGAGTGACTAAACTGAAAGGAGTTGATTATGTGAGGGGTTTTATTTATTTCTTGTAGTCTTTTATTTTATCTATGTCTTAGGTATATTCATTGTGGTTAAAATTTGGTGTTTCAAAAAGAACATAATTACATGGCCCCCTTATTAGGAGGACTGAGTATTATTACTTTTCCCTCCATATCTAGTCCCAGGCCTGCCCTAGTAGGTGCTGAGGAAGGTTGGATTTTAACTACTCAGTGAAAAACCCTGATGGGGCATGTAAGGAGTTGGGGAAGGACTCCTTTAGGACAGAAGGTGGTGTCCGCAGGAGGAAGTGGGAGTGACTCTAGTCTGTCCAGAGGGACAGGCCTCCATCAGCTGAGTCCTGCCTCTTCTCCTGCTTCATCTCCAGACTTTCTCTCACTCTAGCCCGAGCTCCAACGTGTCTTAACTGTTTTAGTTTTTCAAATCCACTAACCTCTCCTTTGCTCTGGACTTTTGGGTTCATCCTTTTCTGCCAAGGAACCCCCCACCCCCACCCCCACCCCCTCATCTTTTATTGACTGACTCTTACTCATCTCTCAGGCCACAAGTGAGACATGGCTCTACCCAGCAGGACTCTTTCTCCCTGAAATGAACCCCCCTCTTCCCTGTCCCCCTCCTCTCCTGACTCCCCTGTGTTGGCTCCTTTCTCCTCTCCTTCAGCCTGGAAGAGTGGCAGCTGTGTCTCCTCCAGGGACCCCAGCACCTGTCTGGGAGCCTGGGCACAGGAGGGCTCAGTATTCAGTGGCTGACTTTGAAAGCACCCAGGCGGTAGGTGAACAACTTTCCAAGTCTCAAATGTGTCCACTTGCTTCTCTTTTCCCCTTGGACTTAGGACTTGGTGGCTAATAAACTTCAGGTGTTTGGGGGAGGGTAAGGACACATGAATTATTTAAGCAGAAGACAGTTGGTGAGAGAAGGGAGAAAAGAACCGGGAAGTTCTGGAAGAGCATGGCCAAGAGCCAGTTGCTGTGATTCGCACAAAGCCTGTCCTGTGTGTGTGAAAGAGGCTCCCAGGATGAACATGCCATGGAGGTGTTCCCTGAGGGCTCACTCTGGCTGGTTCTCTGATAGGCTGAGGCTCTGAGGTCAAGGCTTTGAATGGAAATTCAACTCGAGGGAAACACGTGTTGTGTCTCTGTATAAACGGTTGCTACCCTAGCACCCCCAAACAAGCTGCTTAAATAGGGATGTCACACATTTTGCAGTGTCCAAATCTCTCATCCACTCCCACGGAAGGAAGGACTGGTTATCCCTGAGCCCTACCCTTCAACCTCTGAGAACTCTTCACTCCCTTTCCCCAGAAGAGCAGGGCTGAGGGTAGGAGAAGGCTTGTCGTGTCTCTATCCCCAGCCCCCTGACTGTTGAGTCAGCCCATGACTGAGAGGTGGGGAGGAGGCGAGATGAATGAGTGTCCTCTGGTCCCACAGCCAGTGCTCCCCCTGTCCCACCCCCAGCACCTCCACCCTTCCATTCCCTCTGCCCTTGGACTTGCCCTTGGATTTCCTCTCATATTCATGCAAGGTTTCCCAGAGTTCTATCTCAGAGCTGAAATCTTTCTTAAACCATCTTCTTTGTTGTTTAAAAGCTTATTCCTTGATAGTTGAGTGACTTCACTCAGGAGGACAAGGGGAGAACCGGGAGTATGGAAAAGGCAGGAGGGTCTGAGGTGTTGATTAGTTTCTTATCTCACTTTTAAACGAGGGTGTGGGGCACTTAACACACAGCAAAGGCAAACATCACAGCATTTTCACCAGAACCAGATCCCCTACAACTGTGACAGGGAGGAAAATTACCTTTGTTGGCCCCTGACCTCCATGTCACCAGCAGCCCCTCCCAATATACTCCAGGTCTTTGGTCTGTTCTTATCTCTCCTCAAAGTGAAAGTAAAAGTATTAGTCACTCAGTCATGTCCTATTCTTTGTGACCCCATGGACTGTAGCCTGCCAGGCTTCTCTGTCCATGGATTCTCCAGGAAAGAATACTGGAGTGAGTAGTCATTACCTTTTCCAAGGGATCTTCTCAATCCCAGGGATGAAACCCAGGTCTCCCACATTGCAGGCAGATTCTTAACCATCTGAAACACAGGGAAACCCTCAAACTCATGTTTATTATCTGATTCCATTTGTTGGGTGGACAATTATCTCATTAGCTTATTGCATAATAATGACAAAAGAAAAGCAGTGGTATCAAGATAAGACTTAAGCTCTTTATCCAGTGTTTCAAAGGGAAGAAATAAATCATTCCAGAAACTGCCCTCATGTAAAATTCCAAAGAAAAAGTGAAATAAAGTGAAAGTGGCTCAGTCATGTCTCGCTCTTTGAGACTCCATGGATATAGTCCATTGAATTCTCTAGGCCAGAGGACTGGAGTGGGTAGCCTTTCCCTTCTCCAGGGGATCTTCCCAACCCAGGGATTGAACCCAGGCCTCCCGCATTGCAGGTGGCTTCTTTACCAACTGAGCCACCAGGGAAGCCCAAGTGCAGTATTAAACCAATGGCTTGTGATGATTTAGAAAAGGAAGCAGTCATAATTGGAACAAGCTCTTGGGTTCAATAAAGGATTGTAATGCTGAATTAAATGCATATGCTTATAACGGCTGATGGATCTGAAGAAAACTGTAGTGAAATCCTAGCATTAAGATTTTAGCAGACAACTGTCAGTTTCTTAAGATGTTCTTGAGATATAGTAATGAGTATGAGTATATATCCATCAGTTCAGTTCAGTCCAGTCATTCAGTCGTGTCAAACTTTTTGCGACCCTATGAATCGCAGCATGCCAGGGCTCCCTATCCATCATCAACTCCCAGAGTTTACTCAGACTCACGTCCATTGAGTCAGTGATGCCATCTAATCAGCCATCTAATCAGCCATCTAATCCTCTGTTGTCCCCTTATCTTTCTGCCCCCAATCCCTCCCAACATCAGAGTCTTTTCCAATGAGTCATCTTCGCATGAGGTGGCCAAAGTACTGGAGTTTCAGCCTTAGCAAAATTCCTTTCAAAGAAATCCCAGGGATGATCTCCTTCAGAATGTACTGGTTGGATCTCCTTGCAGTCCAAGGAACTCTCAAGAGTCTTCTCCAACACCACAGTTCAAAAGCATCAATTCTTCTGCACTCAGCTTTCTTCACAGTCCACCTCTTGTATCCATACATGACCATTGGAAAAACCATAGCCTTAACTAGATGGACCTTTGTTGGCAAAGTAATGTCTCTGCTTTTCAATATGCTATCTAGGTTGTTCATAACTTTTCTTGCAAGGAGTAAGTGTCTTTTAATTTCATGGCTGCATTCACCATCTACAGTGATTTTGGAATCCCCCCAAAATAAAGTCTGATACTGTTTTCACTATTTCCCCATCTATTTCCCATGAAGTGATGGGACCAGATGTCATGATCTTCGTTTTCTGAATGTTGAGCTTTAAGCCAACTTTTTCACTCTCCTCTTTCATTTTCGTCAAGAGGCTTTGTAGTTCCTCTTCACTTTCTGCCATAAGGGTGGTGTCATCTGCATATCTGAGGTCATTGATGTTTCTCCTGGCAATCTTGATCCCAGCTTGTGCTTCTTCCAGCCCAGCGTTTCTCATGATGTACCCTGCATGGAAGTTAAATAAGCAGGGTGACAATATACAGCCTTGATGCACTCCTTTTCCTATTTGAAACCAGTCTGTTGTTCCATGTCCAGTTCTAACTGTTGCTTCCTGACCTGCATACAGGTTTCTCAAGAGACAGGTCAGGTGGTCTGGTATTCCCATCTTTTTCAGAGTTTCCCACAGTTTATTGTGATCCACACAGTCAAAGGCTTTGGCATAGTCAATAAAGCAGAAATAGATGTTTTTCTGGAACTCTCTTGCTTTTTTGATGATCCAGCAGATGTTGGCAATTTGATCTCTGGTTCCTCTGCCTTTCCTAAAACCAGCTTGAACATCTGGAAATTCACAGTTCACGTATTGCTGAAGCCTGGCTTGGAGAATTTTGAGCATTACTTTACTAGCATGTGCGATGAGCGCAATTGTGTGGTAGTTTGAGCATTCTTTGGCATTGCCTTTCTTTGGGATTGGAATGAAAACTGACCTTTTCCAGTCCTGTGGCCACTGCTGAGTTTTCCAAACTTGCTGGCATATTGAGAGCAGCATTTTCACAGCATCATCTTTCAGGATTTGAAAGACCTCAACTGGATTTCCATAACCTCCACCAGCTTTGTTCGTAGTGATGCTTCCTGAGGCCCACTTGACTTCACATTCCAGGATGTCTGGCTCTAGGTGAGTGATCACACCATCGTGATTATCTTGGTCATGAAGATCTTTTTTGTACAGTTCTGCTGTGTATTCCTGCCACCTCTTCTTAATATCTTCTGCTTCTGTTAGGTCCATTCTATTTCTGTCCTTTATCAAGCCCATCTTTGCATGAAATGTTCCCTTGGTATTTCTAATTTTCTTGAAGAGATCTCTAGTCTTTCCCATTCTGTTGTTTTCCTCTATTTCTTTGCATTGATCGCTCAGGAAGGCTTTCTTATCTCTTCTTGCTATTCTTTGGAACTCTGCATTCAGATGCTTATATCTTTGCTTTACTCCTTTGCTTTTCACTTCTATTCTTTTCACAGCTATTTGTAAGGCCTACTCAGACAGCCATTTTGCTTTTTTGCATTTCTTTTCCATGGGGATGGTCTAGATCCCTGTCTTCTGTATATGTCACGAACCTCATTCCATAGTTCACCAGGCACTCTGTCTATCAGATCTAGTCCCTTAAATCTATTTCTCACTTCCACTGTATAATCATAAGGGATTTGATTTAGGTCATACCTGAATGGTCTAGTGGTTTTCCCTACTTTCTTCAATTTAAGTCTGAATTTGGCAATAAGGAGTTCATGATCTGAGCCACAGTCAGCTCCTGGTCTTGTTTTTTTTGACTGTATAGAGCTTCTCCATCTTTTGTTGCAAAGAATATAATCAATCTGATTTCAGTGTTGACCCTCTGGTGATGTCCATGTGTAGAATCTTCTCTTGTGTTGTTGGAAGAGGGTGTTTGCTATGACCAGTGCATTTTCTTGGCAAAATGCTATTAGTCTTTACCCTGCTTCATTCCGTATTCCAAGGCCAAATTTTGCCTGTTACTCCAGGTGTTTCTTGACTTCCTACTTTTGCATTCCAGTCCCCTATAATGAAAAGGACATCTTTTTGGGGTGTTAGTTCTAAAAGGTCTTGTAGGTCTTCATAGAACCGTTCAACTTCAGCTTCTTTAGCGTTACTGGTTGGGACATAGACTTGGATTACTGTGATATTGAATAGTTTGCCTTGGAAATGGTTAGAGATCATTCTGTCGTTTTTGAGATTGCATCCATGTACTGCATTACGGACTCTTGTTGACCATGATGCTACTCCATTTCTTCTAAGGGATTCCTGCCTGCAGTAGTAGATATAATGTTCATCTGAGTTAAATTCACCGATTCCAGTCCATTTGAGTTCGCTGATTCCTAAAATGTCAACATTCACTCTTGCCATCTCCTGTTTGACCACTTCCAATTTGCCTTGATTCATGGACCTGACATTCCAGTTTCCTATTATTGCTCTTTACAGCACTGGACCTTGCTTCTATCACCAGTCACATCCACAGCTGGGTATTGTTTTTGCTTTGGCTCCATCCCTTCATTCTTCTTGGAGTTATTTCTCCACTGATCTCCAGTAGCATATTGGGCACCTACTGACCTGGGGAGTTCCTCTTTCAGTATCCTATCATTTTGCCTTTTCATACTGTTCATGGGGTTCTCAAGGCAAGAATACTGAAGAAGCCATTCCCTTCTCCAGTGGACTACATTCTGTCAGCCCCCTCCACCACCACCTGCCTGTCTTGGGTGGCCCCACGGGCATGGCTTAGTTTCATTGAGTTAGACAAGGCTGTGGTCCTAGTGTGATTAGATTGACTAGTTTTCTGTGATTATGGTTTCAGTGTGTCTGCCCTCTGATGCCCTCTTGCAATACCTACTGTCTTACTTGGGTTTCTCTTACCTTGGATGAGAGGTATCTCCTCACCACCACCCCTCCTGATCTTGAACATGGAATAGCTCCCCTAGGACCTCATGTGCCCTTGGAGCCCCTGCTCCTTGGATGTGGGGTAGCTCCTCTCAGCCGTCGCCCCTGAGCTTGGACTTGGTAGCTCCTCTTGGCTGTTCCTGTGCAGTCACAGCCTGGCAGTCTCAGCCGCTGCCCCTGACCTCGGACGTGGGGTAACTCCTCTTGGCCACCACTCCTCAGGCATGGGGTCCTCCCAGCTTCTGCCCCTGACCTTGGACGTGGGGTTGCTCCTCTCGGCCACCACCCCTGACCTCGGACATGTGGTAGCTCTTCTCAGCTGTGCTATGTGCGCCTTCGCAGCTGCCCGCGCTACATACATATATTGATGTTAAGGTGATTAGTAAAGGGATATGGTACTGTGTTTATTTTTCTCAAGTGTTTAGCTCTTATAAATGTGTACTGGAGTATCAGTTGGTAAAATTATATGTATCTTGGAGTCGTGCTAAATACTGGTGGCACTGCGGCAAAAGAGGAGAGTTTGATGAAATGAGATAGACAACGTGAATAATTGTTGAAGCTTGTTTCATGGAACTTCATTGTGCTATTCTACTTTTGGACATTTTTGAAATTTTCCATAATAAAAAGTTCAAACACCTACTTCCCATGATAGGATATGAACAAATAAGAACTAAGGACAGGGTCTTTGATCAGGTGAATTCCTAGTGTTTTAGGGTTGGGGACTCACCATTCCTCATGATACTTCCTTAACAGGTGGGCACAGTATAGAGAATTATTATTCATGATGTAAAAAGAAACCTGTAGGTGGGTCAAAAAGCAATAGTTAGAACCAGATGTGGAACTAATTAGTTCAAAGTTGGCAAAGGAGTACAGCAAGGCTGTATATTGTCACCCTGCTTATTTATCTTCTATGCAGAGTACATCATGTGAAATGCCTGGCTGGATGGATCACAAGTTGGAATCAAGATTTCCAACAGAGGTATCAACAACCTCAGGTATGTGGATGATACAACTCTAAGAGCAGAAAGTGAAGAGGAAATAAAGAGCCTCTTGATTGAAAGAGTAGAGTGAAAAAGCTGGCTTGAAACTCAACATGAAATAAAACTAAGATTATGGTATATGATCCCATCACTTCATGGCAAATAGAAAAGGAAAAAGTGAAAGCAGTAACAGATTTTCTTTTCTTGGGCTCCAAAATCAATGCAGAGAGTGACTGCAGTTACGAAATTAAAATACATTTGCTCCTTGGTAAAAAAGGTGTCACAAAGCTAGATAGTGTATTAAAAAGCAGACATTACATTGCCAACAAAGGTGCATATAGTCAAAGCTCTGGGTTTTCCCATAGTCGTGTATCTATGTGAGAGTTGGAGCATAAAGAAGGCTGAGGGCCAAAGAACTGATGCTGAAGAAGAATCTTGAGAGTCACTTGGATAGCAAGGATATCAAGCCAGTCAATCCTAAAGAAAATCAACCCTGTATATTCATTGGAAGGATTGTTCCTGGCCAATACTTTGGCCACCTGATGTGAAGAGCTGTCTCATTGGAAAAGACCCTGATGCTGGGAAAGACTGAAGGCAAAAGGAGAAGGGGGTGGTAGGGGATGAGATGGTTAAATAGCTTCACTGACTAAATGTATATGAATTTGAGCAAACTCCAGGAGACAGTGGAGGACAGAGGAGTCTGGTGTGCTACAGTCCATGAGGTCGCAAAGAGTTGGACATGACTAAGTGACTGAATAAGAACAAGAAAAACCAAGGGAATGAGGACACAACTATATTTTAAAAGAACATGGTTGCATCTGCAGACAGATGTTCTAAGGTTTGCTACCAGTTCCTCAGCAAGTTCATTCCAGAGCACTCTCTCCATTGCCCTCACATCTCAGTTTGCTCTCCAGACCTTTACACTACCCTCATTCAAAAATAAGCCTGGGACGAGTTCCCTGGTGGTACAGTGAATAAGAATTCACCTGCCAATGCAGGGGACACAGGTTCGATCCTGTGGAACATCCAACCCTGTGTGCCCCAACTATTGAGTGCCCATGCTGCAGCTACTGAAGCCTGCATGCCTAGAGCCTGTGCTCCACAACAGGGGAAATCACCACAACGAGAAGCTCACACACCACAATGAAGAGTAGCCCCTGCTCTCCTCAACCAAAGAAAGACGCATAAAAGCAACAAAGACCAAAAGACCAGCACAGCCAAAAATAAGTAAACGAACAATCCTGGGAATAACCAACCTTATTTCTTTCTCTCTCTTTTTGGTTTTTAATGTCACACTGTGTGGCAGATAGGACCTTAGTTCCCTGACCAGGGAAAATAAGATTAAACCTGTACCTCCTGCATTGGGAGCATATAGTCTTATTAACAACTGGGTAACCAGGGAAGTCCCTTTTGTTGTTTTTTAACTTTTGGGGGTTTTTGCCCTGCCTTGCTGATTTTCAATCAGTTCCTTGATCAAACTTTGGCCCTACATGAGCAATCAATTCCTTGACCAGACTTTGACACTATATGAGTGTTGCATCAACAAACTACAACAGGGTGAAAGAGAAATTTACATTCCACATACTAACCTTTTGCCACCCAACTATGAGTATCCCCAACACAAGACCAGACTCTTTCTTCAGAGCAGGTGGAATGCTGAAGGATAGAAGCAGAGAGAGGATTGAGAACTGGATCATCGTGATGGGTCTGTCCCCCCAAGTACTGCTGAGTTCATCTCCTGGTCTCTGCAGTCCCATCTGCTCATCTCAGGTCCACCTCCACCACTCAAGCCCGGTGAGGAGTATTTCTCTCCCAGAAGACAGAGGAAACCCTGCATTCACTCCAGCCCAGTGCTTCTCAACCAGGAACTGGTTTCCCAGAGGATATCTCTCTATGTCTGGGCACATTTTTGGTTGTCACGACTGAGGGATAGGTGACTATTGCATCCAGTGGATAGAGGTCGGGGACGCTGTGACACACCCTGCAATGTACAGGTCCCCTCACCAAGAAAGACTTGTCTGGCCCAAATGTCAACCCTGCTAAGGTTAAGAAAGTCTGCTCCAGTCCCTCTGTAAAACCTGAAATGCATAACCATGCTCTTTCTTTAAAGAGAACATCAGATGTCACCCCATTATTTAAAACTTTTCAACAGTTTCCCACTCTTGGTACAAAGATTAAAAACAAAGAAAAAACTCCTTAGCTCCTTTAACTTGCATGACCTGACACTCACCTCCCTTCTTTTCTTATATTACTTGCACTAACCAACCTTATTCCTGTTTTTCTAGAAAGTGTCATACTTTTTCTAGAAATTGTCATACTGTCATACTTCCTCCTACCTCATAGGCACATGTTATTCTCTCTTATAAGTCAATGTCCACCCTCCCACCAGCCTCTGCCCTTTTCCCTGCTCACTGCTGCCTTCTAATCCTTTAGGAGACCTCAGCTTGGAGGTGACTTCATCACAGACTCCCTCCCTGACCACCGAGCTGTCAGCAGCCTGAGATGAGAGACCACGTGGGGAGAGAAACCAGGCCACCCCAGGACCTCCGGCCATCCCAGATCAGCCCACAGTGGAAGTGAGGCCCATCTGGACACTCAGTGCCAGCGGGGCCCCCGGCTGTGTGCAGGCCTGTGAGTGAGCCCAGGAGGCCAGCAATAGCCTTGCCTCATCAGCCCTCACAGCTGTACTGAGTAATGAATAAGGGATCACAGCTTTAGGCTACTGATGTCTCAGGTGGTTGATGTAGTGACAGACAGCAGATTCATTCTCCCTGGTGTTCCTGACTATGCAGTAAGGAGAACTCCCTGCTACTGTGGGGAATTCCCCCCTCACCTCCTGCTCTGTCCCCTTCCAAGGACTGCTGATACTGTGTGGAATTCTCCCCTTACCTCCTGCTCTGTTGTGTTCACTGGACTGTTCTCAGGACCTGAGTTTCTGAGTCACAGTCCACTTGACAGGATGACACTCTCTCCACAGTAGATCAGTGAGTGGAAGTGGGGAGACTGTTCCCCTTTCCCATGTCACCATCCTGTCCCATCAGCCTCCCTGGAACTGCAGTCCTGCACTGGGCAGGAATTGTCTCAGTTAACTCAACAACCAGAATACATTTAAAATATCTACTTCAGTAAGCAGGGAAATAGCTAAAGTTTTTCCAATAGTCTTTCCCCATATTCTAAAGGGAAAATCACTTAAAGAACTGAGCCTTTAGGCTTCCCTTGTGGCTCAGATGGTAGAGAATCTGCCTGCTATGTGGGAGACCCAGGTTTGACCCCTGAGTTGGGGAAGCTCCCCTGGAAAAGGAAATGGCAACCCACTCCAGTATTCTTGTCTGGAAAATCCCACAGACAGAGGAGCTTGGCAGGCTACAGTACGCGGGGTCACAAAGTTGGACAGGACTGAACAACTACATGTTCTTTCTTTTGGGGAAAATCCCCAGGGCAACACCATCCCTCTTGAACCTTTTTTTTTTAATTGAGGGCCCCTTTCTGCTCTCTTCACATGAATCTGTACCTGCCTCCTGAAGGAGATACATCCTCATAGGAAAATCTCATCCTTATGAAGGTCTCATCACTTGAGTCAGGCTCCATTCCCTGGCTAGTCACCAAATCTCGAGTTTAAATCCTCAGATTAGCATGACAGGGTATTTCCTGGGGCTCAGGTCAGGAAGAGTGGGGAAGTCTGAAGGAGAAAACTGTCTGAGGCTCTTGGCTTCTGGGTCTAGTGTGAGCCTGGGTCTCCCAGACAACGGATTTCCCTCAAGAACCCCACTCTGAGAGGTTCCCGCATTTCTGGTTCTTTATGTCTTTAACCTGATAGGACTGGAAGGTCTATAAGTATCACCTGGCTTCTATCAGGAGGGGAGGCACGTTTCCAAGAGTAAACATCACTTTTAAAGGGAATGATGCAGACTACATGGGTATTAAGTAATAGTTTTCTAAACTAGTCTGCTGCTTCTCCCTTATCTAGGTTTCTTGGAGAATCACATTCTGTTATTGGGCAGAAGAGGGTTGGATTTCTTCCTAGTCTGTTACCCACCCTCCCACGTCAGACCCCAAGAAGTGTCCTTTGCCAGGTTTGGCTTGTTCCAATAGAACTTGCTCTGGAGCACATGCTCTCCCCTAAAAGCCCTCCACGGGGCTGCTGCTTGTGGCTCATGTGAGCGGAGAGGGTTGCGGTTCTCGCTGGGTGGGCTCAGCTGTGTAGCTGTGCGCCCAGATCACAGGGCCAGGTGCATCATTTCTGTACACGGCCCCCTGGCCGCCATCTTCAATTACAGCACCCTAAGCAGCATCTTTCCACATGGCCCTCGGAGCTGAGGTGTCAGCGCAGCCATTTCTTCCCAGGAAGCTGGTCTAAGTGGCTGGGAATGTGAGGCCTCTGCAGGAGGTGACCTGTGAGCAAGTGAAAGTCAACTCAGCACAAAGGGAAAGAAAAAAGGTTAAAATTTTATTTTGTGACCCAGATTCTACTTTTTGTTGTTTAGTTGCTCAGTCGTGTCCAACTCTTTTGTGAGCCCATAAACTGTAGCCTACCATGCTCCTCTGTCCTTGGGATTTCCTGGGCAAGAATACTGGAGTGGTTTGTCATGTCCTTCTTCAGTATATCTTCCTGAACAGGGATCAAACCCGTATATCCTGTGTCTCCTGCATTGGTAGGCAGGTACTTTACCACTGAGCCACCTGGGAAGACCCAGAGTCTACTTTTACACCAGGGAATTGATGGGCTTTTCTAGTGACTGCTTTATCAGCGCCCAGACTCCTGGAATATTAAGGGCACTGCCTCACCTTTAATGACTGCTTCCTTTGTTTCCTGTGGTGATCACCCTGATGAAAAGAAAGAAATCAATTTGTTTCCTAAACCTGAAGAAAGGTAGTCATATGATCAATTTTGTTTGTTTTGTAGCTTTCTTACCCATAAAGTAACTCCCTCTTGGCAGGGGCTTGATGTTGCTCCTGAAATGAGTGGAAGTCCTTGGTGTCCATCAGTTGAGGAAGACAACTGAGTATTGTTTAAATAGGGAAGGGAAGGGCCTAGGCATCAGGGTGCAAGAGAACCAGGTCTGAGCTCCTAAGAAAAGGGCTAAGATGGCCCCTTCACTATGGAAACAGTGTATCTATGCTCACAGCCTTGTCTAACTCAATGAAACTATCAGCCATGCAGTGTAGGGACACCCAAGACAGATGGGTAATGCTGGAGAGTTCTGACAAAATGTGGTCCACTGGAGAAGGGAATGGCAAACCACTTCAGTATTCTTGCTTTGAATTCATGAGCCCCATTTACAGTATGAAAAGGCAAAAAAGATAAGACACTGAAAGTTGAACTCCCCAGATCCGTAGGTGCCCAATATGCTACTGGAGATCAGTGGAGAAATAACTCCAGAAAGAATGAAGAGATGGAGCCAAAGCAAAAACAACACCCAGTTGTTGATGTGACTGGTGATGGAAGCAAAGTCTGATGCTGTAAAGAGCAATATTACATAGGATCCTGGAATGTTAAGTCTGCAAATCAAGGCAAATTGGAAGTGGTCAAACAGGAGATGGCAAGAATGAATGTCAACATGTTAGGAATGAACAAACTAATATGGACTGCAATGGGTGAATTTAACCTAGATGACCATTATATCTACTACTGTGGGCAAGAATCCCTTAGAGGAAATGCAGTAGCCATCATAGTCAACAAAAGAGTCGGAGATGAAGTGCTTGGATGCAATCTCAAAAACAACAGAGTGATCTCTGTTCATTTCCAAGGCAAACCATTCAATATCACTGTAATCCAAGCTTATGCCCTGGCCAGTAATGCTGAAGAAGCTGAAGTTGAACAGTTCTAGGAAAACCTGCAAGACTTTCTAGAACTAACACCAAAAAAAAGATGTCATTTTCATTTTAGGGTACAGAAATGCAAAAGTAGGAAGTCAAGAAACACCTGGAGTTACAGGCAAATTTGGCCTTGTAATACAGAATGAAGCCGGGCAAATGCTAATAGAGTTTTGCCAAGAAAACACACTGGCCATAGCAAACACCCTCTTCCAATAAAACAGGAGAAGACTGTACACATGGACATCACCAGATGGTCAGCATCAAAATCAGATTGATTCTATTCTTTGCAACCAAAGATGGAGAAGCATTATACAGTGAGCAAAAACAAGACCGGGAGCTGACTATGGCTTAGATCATGGACTCCTTATTTGAAAATTCAGTCTTAAATTGAAGAAAGTAGGGAAAACCAGTAGACCTTTGAGGTATGACCTAAATCATATCCCTTACGATTATTCAGTGGAAGTGAGAAATAGATTTAAGGGACTAGATCTGATAGACAGAGTGCTGGATGAACTATGGATGGAGGTTCGTGAAATTGTACAGGAGACAGGGTTCAAGACCATCGCCAAGAAAAAAGAAGTGCAAATATGTAAAATGGCTGTCTGAGGAGGCTGTACAAATATCTGTGAAATGAAGAGAAGTGAAAAGCAAAGGTGAAAAGGATTTTCATTTGAATGCAGAGTCCCAAAGAATAGCAAAGAGAGATAAGAAAGCCTTGTTAGTGATCAATGCAAAGAAATACAGGAAAACAGTAAAATGGGAAAGACTAGAGATCTTTTCAAGAAAATTTGAGATACCAAGGGAACATTTCATACAAAGATGGGTACCATAAAGACAGAAATGGTATGGACCTAACAGAAGCAGAGGACATTAAGAAGAGGTGGCAAGAATACACAGAGGAACTGTACAAAAAAGCTCTTCACAACCCAGATAATCACGATGGTGTGATCACTCACCTAGAGCCAGACATCCTGGAATGTGAAGTCAAGTGGGCCTTAGGAAGCATCACTATGAACGAAGCTAGTGGAGGTGATGGAATTCCAGTTGAGCTATTTCAAATCCTAAAAGATGATGCTGTGAAAATGCTGCACTCAACATGCCAGCAAATATAGAAAACTCAGCAGTGGCCACAGGACTGGAAAAGGTCAGTTTTCATTCTAATCCCAAAGAAAGGCAATGCCAAAGAATGCTCAAATCACTGCACAACTGCAATCATCTCATACACTGGTAAATTAATGTTCAAAATTCTCCAATCCAGGCTTCAGCAGTACCTGAACTGTGAACTTCCAGATGTTCAAGCTGGTTTTAGAAAAGGCGGAGGAACCAGAGATCAAATTGCCAACATCTGTTGGATCATCAAAAAAGCAAGAGAGAGTTCCAGAAAAACATCTATATCTGCTTTATTGACTATGCCAAAGCCTTTGACTGTGTGGATCACAGTAAACAGTGGGAAACTCTGAAAGAGACGGGAATACCAGACCAACTGACATGCCTCTTGAGAAACCTGTATGCAGGTCAGGAAGCAACAGTTAGAACTGGACATGGAACAACAGACTGGTTCCAAATAGGAAAAGGAGTGCATCAAGGCTGTATATTGTCACCCTGCTTATTTAACTCATATGCAGAGTGCATCATTAGAAATGATGGGCTGGAAGAAGCACAAGCTGGAATTAAGCTTTCCGGGAGAAATATCAATAACCTCAGATATGCAGATGACACCACCCTTATGGCAGAAAGTGAAGAAGAATTAAAGAGCCTCTTGATGAAAGTGAAAGAAGAGAGTGAAAAAGTTGGCTTAAAACTCAACATTCAGAAAACTAAGATCATGGCATCCAGTCCCATCACTTCAAGGCAAATAGATGGGAAAACAGTGTCAGACTTTATTTTGGGGGGCTTCAAAATCACTGCAGATGGTGACTGTAGCCCTGAAATTAAAAGACGCTTACTCCTTGGGAAAAAATTTATGACCAACCTAGACAGCATATTAAAAATTGGAGACATTACTTTGTCCACAAAGGTCTATCTAGTCAAGGCTCTGATTTTTCCAGTAGTCATGTATGGATGTGAGAATTGGACTATAATACCAAAGAACTGAAACTTTTGAACTATGATGTTGAAGAAGACTCTAGAGAGTCCCTTGGATTGCAAGGAGATCCAACCAATCCATCCTAAAGGAAATTAGTCCTGAATATGCATTGAAAGGACTTATGTTGAAGCTGAAACTCCAATAATTTGGCCACCTGATGCGAACAGATGACTCAATTGAAAATACCGTGATGCTGGGAAAGATTGAAGGCAGGAGGAGAAGGGGTCAACAGAGGACGCGATGGTTGTATGGCGTTACCGCCTCCATGGACATGAGTTTGAGTAAACTCCGGGATTTGGTGATGGACAAGGAGGTCTGGTGTTTAACAGTCCATCTTTTAACAAAGATTCAGACATGACTGAGCAACTGAACTGAATGTTTGAGATGGGAAGGAGGGGGCAGAGTTGTTAACAGAATGAGGAGGGGGCACAGGTCAGTTCAGTTCAGTCTCTCAGTCTTGTCTTACTCTTTGCAACCCCATGAATCGCAGCACGCCAGGCCTCCCTGTCCATCATCATCTCCCGGAGTTCACTCAAACTCATGTCCATCGTGCAGGTGATGCCATCCAGCCACCTTATCCTCTGTTGTCTCCTTTTCCTTATGACCCAAATCCTTCCCAGCATCAGAGTCTTTTCTAATGAGTCAACTCTTCGCATGAGGTGGCCAAAGTACTGGAGTTTCAGCTTTAGCATCATTCCTTCCAAATAATACCCAGGGCTGATCTCCTTTAGAATGGACTGTTTGGATCTCTTTGCAGTCCAAGGAACTCTCAAGAGTCTTCTCCAACACCACAGTTCAAAAACATCAATTCTTTGATGCTCAGCTTTCTTCACAGTCCAACTCTCACATCCATACATGACCACTGGAAAAACCATAGCCTTGACTAGACGAACCTTTATTGGCAAAGTAATGTCTCTGCTTTTCGATATGCTATCTAGGTTGGTCATAACTTTCCTTCCAAGGAGTAAGTGTCTTTTAATTTCATGGCTGCAATCACCATTAGTGATTTTGGAGCCCCGCAAAATAAAGTCTGACACTGTTTCCACTGTTTCCCCATCTATTTCCCATGAAGTGATGGGACCAGATGCCATGATCTTCGTTTTCTGAATGTTGAGCTTTAAGCCAACTTTTTCACTCTCTTCTTTCACTTTCATCAAGAGGCTTTGTAGTTCCTCTTCACTTTCTGCCATAAGGGTGGTGTCATCTGCATATCTGAGGTTATTGATATTTCTCCCGGCAATCTTGATTCCAGCTTGTGCTTCTTCCAGCCCAGCGTTTCTCATGATGTACTCTGCATAGAAGTTAAATAAGCAGGGTGACAATATACAGCCTTGACGTACTCCTTTTCCTATTTGGAACCAGTCTGTTGTTCCATGTCCAGTTCTAACTGTTGCTTCCTGACCTGCATACAGGTTTCTCAAGAGGCGGGTCAGGTGGCCTGGTATTCCCATCTCTTTCAGAGTTTCCCACTGTTTACTGTGATCCACACAGTCAAAGGCTTTGGCATAGTCAATAAAGCAGATATAGATGTTTTTCTGGAACTCTTTCTTGCTTTTTTGATGATCCAGCAGATGTTGGCAATTTGATCTCTGGTTCCTCTGCCTTTTCTAAAACCAGCTTGAACATCTGGAAGTTCACAGTTCACGTATTGCTGAAGCCTGGATTGGAGAATTTTGAACATTAATTTACCAGTGTATGAGATGATTGCAGTTGTGCAGTGGTTTGAGCATTCTTTGGCATTGCCTTTCTTTGGGATTGGAATGAAAACTGACCTTTTCCAGTCCTGTGGCCACTGCTGAGCTTTCCAAATTTGCTGGCATATTGAGTGCAGCACTTTCACAGCATCATCTTTTAGGATTTGAAATAGCTCAACTGGAATTCCATCACCTCCACTAGCTTCGTTCATAGTGATGCTTCCTAAGGCCCACTTGACTTCACATTCCAGGATGTCTGGCTCTAGGTGAGTGATCACACCATCGTGATTATCTGGGTTGTGAAGAGCTTTTTTGTACAGTTCCTCTGTGTATTCTTGCCACCTCTTCTTAATATCTTCTGCTTCTGTTAGGTCCATACCATTTCTGTCCTTTATGGTACCCATCTTTGTATGAAATGTTCCCTTGGTATCTCTAATTTTCTTGAAAAGATCTCTAGTCTTTCCCATTCTAATGTTTTCCTCTATTTCCTTGCATTGATGGCTGAGGGAGGCTTTCTTATCTCTCCTTGCTCTTCTTTGCAACTCGGCATTCAAATGGGTATATCTTTCCTTTTCTCCTTTGCTTTTCACTTCTCTTCATTTCACAGCTATTTGTAAGGCCTCCTGAGACAGCCATTTTTGTCTTTTTTAAAAAACTATATTTGGAGGCTAATTACTCTACAATATTGGAGTGTTTTTCTGGGTGATGGTCTTGATCCCTGTCTCCTGTACAATGTCATGAACCTCTGTTCTTAGGTCAGGCATCCTGCCTATCAGGTCTAGTCCCTTAAGTCTATTTCTCACTTCCACTGTATAATCATAAGGGATTTGATCTAGGTCATACCTGAATGATCTAGTGGTTTTCCCCACTTTCTTCAATTTACATCTGAATTGGGCAGTAAGGTGTTCATGATCTGAGCCACAGTCTGCTCCTGGGCCTGTTTTTGCCGAGTGTATAGAACTCAATTTGAAGGAAGGATGTAGCTGGTTCTCATCCACTCCCCAGTTGGAAGACACATATTTCATCTCCCTCTATGGCATTCTCTCACTCTGGCTGTAGACTCCATAAGCCTGTTTTCTCCCTCTTTCTGAATTTTTCAGACTCCAAGTGGGAAATTGGGGTTTTTTACTTCACTCATAACACAGGCTTATGGCATGGGAGTCTCCTCTACAAAGCTGATAATGCTGCTGGCTTCTAGCAGGAGGTAAGGCATGAGCCATACTTGAAGGGGTTTCTATCATATCCTGTGTCCCCTCTACTTTGGGTTGGTCATCACTGGGGACAGGCCTCTCCAGCTTTCTGCCTCTCATTCCCAGACCTTTACTCGCCTCTGACTTGGGTTTTGATCTCTCTTCTGTGGAGGAAGTCTTGGTTGTCTGTTTTCTTGCCAACTGTGCTCTTTATAACCAGCTAAGGTTATATACCTTAGCTATAACCTCAAGAATTCCATGTTCATTCCTTTTACACAAGCATTCACACCACAGCAAGGGACAGTCAATTTAATACTCTGGTAAAATAGCTTGCTGTAATAGTTTCTACTTACTGATTTTCTCTTCTGTGCTATGAACTGCAGTAAGCACTTTCACATCAACAATAACTCCATGAAATTGATATTACTTTTCAGTATGCAATTTACAGATGAGAAATTTCATTCAGAGAATATAATTATCAACTGGAGTTTGGAAGAGTGCCCGTTTTAGGAGGTAGCCTCCCTTATTTATCTGATAAATCTGCTGGGAACCTAAGAGTTTCCAGTTTTTGGAGGAATCAGGTAGAAAGAAAAGACATGTTTTAATTATACTTACAAAGGTCTAATTCTCCAAATTGTTTTTTGTTGTTGTTGTTGTTGTTTTAAATAAATTTATTTATTTTAATTAGAGGTTAATTACTTTACAGTATTGTATTGGTTTTGCCATACATCAACATGAATCTGCCACAGGTATATACGTGTTCCCTATCCTTAACCCCCTCCCTCATCCCTCCCCGTACCATCCCTCTGAGTTGTCTCAGTGCACCAGCCCCAAGCAACCAGTACCATGCATTGAACTTGGACTGGCGATTCATTTCATATATGATATTATACATGTTTCAATGCCTTTCTCCCAAATCACCCCACCCTCTCCCTCCCCCACAGAGTCCAAAAGACTGTTCTATACATCTGTGTCTCTTTTGTTGTCTCGCATACAGGGTTATCGTTACCATCTTTCTAAATTCCATTTATATGTGTTAGTATACTGTATTGGTGTTTTTCTGTCTGGCTTACTTCACTCAGTATAATAGGCTCCAGTTTCATCCACCTCATTAGAACTGATTCAAATGTATTCTTTTTAATGGCTGAGTAATACTCCATTGTGTATATGTACCACAGCTTTCTTATCCATTCATCTGCTGATGGACATCTAGGTTGCTTACATGTCCTGGCTATTATAAACTGTGCTGCGATGAACATTGGGGTACACGTGTCTCTTTCAATTCTGGTTTCCTCGGTGTGTATGCCCAGAAGTGGGATTTCTGGATCATAAGGCAGTTCTATTTCCAGTTTTTTAAGGAAGCTCCACACTGTTCTCCATAGTGTCTGTACTAGTTTGCATTCCCACCAACAGTGTAAGAGGGTTCCCTTTAAGTCATCATTATCTTGAAGGAAGGGTTTCCTTATATCTGGAAAATGCTAGCTAAAACCAGTAATATTTTAGACAAAAGTCATAAAAATCATAACCATATTCACAAGTTCACTCAGCAACTAGTCCTTTTTGTTAACAGTTTTATGAATACATCAGACTTTCTGTTAGAATCATATAATTCCTTACAAAGTTTAGCAGCAAGGTCTGAAATTTATCAGAAACCTGTATTTGTCAAAAATCCTTCCTATGAATCTTCCTGAAGATGAAGCACTTTGTAATACTATCTGAGTACAAAAATAACAATCTGTAAATGATAGAAGATCTTTCCATAAGTGTGCATGCTATACAAGTTAATAAACTGTATTTCTCTTGTTCATCTGTCTTACATCGTTTGAATCTCCAAGGCCTCAGCTAGAGAGCCTAGAAGAGTAAAAGAAATTTTCCTCTCCCCTACACTGTAAAATATACATAATGTAAAATGAACAATTTCCACCATTTTTTAAAATGTACTGCTCTATGGTATTAGTTATATTCACATTGTTGTGAATCCATCTCTAGAACGTCTACATCTTCCCTTTAGATTTTATTAGGTTTGTCATAGCTTTCCTTCCAAAGAGCAAGTGTCTTTTAATATCATGACTGCAGTCACTGTCTGCAGTGATTTTGGAACCCAAGAAAATAAAATCTCACTGCTTCGTCTTTTTCCCCATCTATTTGCCATGAAATGATGAGACCAGACACCACGATCTTAGCTTTTGGATTGTTGAGCATTAAGCCAGATTTTTCACTCTTGTCTTTCACCCTCATCAAGAGACTCTTTAGTTACTCTTTGCTTTGTGCATCTACAGTGGTATCATCATCAGTTCAGTTCAGTTGCTCAGTCGTGTGTGACTCTTTGTGACCCCATAGACTGCAGCACACTAGGCTTCAACTGCATACCTGAAATTATTGATATTTCTTCTGGCAATCTTGATTCCAGTTTGTGCTTTATCTAGTCTGGCACCTTGCATGATGCTCTGCATATGAGTTAAATAAGCAGGGTGACATTATACAGCCTTGTCATACTCCTTTCCCAATTTTTGTTTCTCTGAAGAAGTATTCATTTTTCCTTTACTTTTGAAAATCATTTCACAAACTATAGAATTCTAAATTGGTGTTTTGTTTTGTTTTCTCTCAACATTTAAAACTTTTTCACTCTACTCTCTCCTTGTTTTGGATGGTTTCTGAGTAGAATTGGATACAATTCTTATCTTTATTCCTTTATAGACAAAGTGTTTTTCTTTAATTTGAAAATAATAAGCATAGTTGTAGGGTTTTTTCTTCTTTTCTGTTACACTGCTGTTTATTTCTAGCATCTTTTCTTTGTTCCTTCTTAGAATCTACATCTTTCTGATTCTATTGCCCATCTATTTTTGCATGCTGTGTACTTTATCCTTTAGAGCCCTTGATATATTAATCATGTTATTATCACTGTTGTTTAGTCACTCAGTCATGTTCAACTCTTTTGTGACCCCATGGACTGTAGCCCACCAGGCTTCTCTGTCTATAGGATTTCCCAGGGAAGAATACTAGAGTGGATTGCCAATTTCTTCTCCAGGGGATCTTCCTGACCCACGGATTGAACCCAGGTCTCCTGCATTGGCAGGCAGATTCTTTACCACTGAGTCACTGGGGAAGCCAGAGTCGCTTTTATTTTTTATTTTTAATTTTAATTGGAGGCTAATTACTCTACAATATTGTAGTTGTTTTGACATACATTGACATGAATCAGCCATGGGTGTACATGTGTTCCCTATCCTGAACCCCCCTTCTAACTCCCTCCCCATCCCATCCCTCTGGGTCATCCCAGTGCATCAGCCCTGAGCATCCTATTTCATGCATTGAACCTGGACTGGCGATCTGTTTCACATATGATAATATACATGTTTCAGTGCTATTCTCTCAAATCACCCCACCCTCACCTTCTCCCACTGAGTCCAAAAGACTGTTCTATACATCTGTGTCTCTTTTGTTGTCTCGCTTTTAGGGTTATCATTACCATCTTTCTAAATTCCATATATATACGTTAGTATGCTGTATTGGTGTTTTTCTTTCTGGCTTACTTCTGGTCTGATGTTTCCAACATCCCTGCTATGTCTGGTTCCGATGATGCTTTGTCTCTTCAAAAAAAATTTTTTTTTTCTTTTGCCTTTGCTGTGCCTTGTAACTTTTTCTTGAAATGTAGACATGATGTCCTGGATTAAAGGCACTGCTATAAGTGGGTTTTAGTAATGAGGAGGTGAGGTGTGAGGGCAGGCAGATCCCATTGCTCTCAGTGAGCCTCTTCCTCTGGACTGTAAACCTCACAAATGTTTCTCATTTTTCTCTCCCCCACCCCTTCTCTTATATGGGACAGAATAGCTCAAGCCAGCTGGAACTGGGTATTCCCTTCCCCAGGTCAGTTGGCTCAGTTAATACTCTAGAGGATTAGACTCTAGTACTAGTTTTCCCCTGGGAAAGGCCTTCTTCAGAAGACTGAGTGTTCTGATTATTTCAAATTGGCTCCTCCCCATCCCCCCACTCCCGGCAGGAAGGCTGAGGGGACTTTCCCTGGTATTTCCTGTAGGATCCCGGTTAAACTCCTGGAGGTAAGGTTCACAGTATTATGAGTCCCTTCATTACCAGGTCCCCCTGGGGTTTTTACTCTCAGATTGTTCACACTGAGCCTCCAGCAGTTTTTCGGTTATGGCTCTGGTTTCCTCTCCAAGCGCAGGCTCCCATGGTGGTTTCACCCTGAGAAGCCTCAACTTCCTCTGTTCACCTGTGGGCCTCCCCAGTCTTGGGGGTGGCAGTTTGTCTCCTCTGACAGATGCAAAAGGAAGTCTCCCTTTCCTTTTTTAAATCTGCACTCACCTAAGTTATCTTATCCAATACCAAGGACTGTTTTTCATTTTTTTACATTTTGGTTTTTTTATTTTTTTTCTTTTTGCTCCCAGGTTTATAGAAGACTGACTCCTTGGTTTTCATGTTTTGGCTATTTCTTATCTGAGTAGCCTTCTTGACTACCCAATTAAAATCAGGGCTTGCCAGCCATCTCTAGCTACTCTCACTTCTTGTTCTTCATCAGTCCAGATTAGTCACTCAGTCGTGTCCGACTCTTTGTGACCCCATGAATCGCAGCACTCCAGGCTTCCCTGTCCATCACCAACTTCCGGAGTTTACCCAAACTCATGTCCATTGAGTCAGTGATGCCACTCAACCATCTCATCCTCTGTCGTCCCCTTCTCCCCCTGCCCTCAATCTTTCCCAGTATCAGGGTCTTTTCCAATGAGTCAGCACTTCTGATATTATCTTGTTCATTCATTAACTTGTTTACTGTCTATCTCCTATGAATTCAATGTAAACACTGTGAGAAGATAAACCTTACATGTTTTGTAAGCCATTGATTCTTAGTTCTTTGAAGGGTATGTGATGTGTGATAGATGTTCAAAAGCACTTATTTAAAAATAATTCCTAATTTATTTAATCATGTTGCTGTTGCTAAACTTGGAAGTTAGGGTGTTTCTAAATTCTATTATAATTTAATAATAATCATTGCTCTGAGAAACATTTGTATATAAATAAAGTTGTGCATAAACAGTTTTCTGTAAGTGACTTTTTTGCCTTCATCATCTTGTAGGTAAACATCCTATTGGGTAAAAGAAGGTGAACAATTTAAGGCTTTTAATAAATATCGTCAAATTATTAACTAAAAAGACTATTCTAATTTATAGTTTACCAATAGTAGATTACAGTGCCTATCACACTTTTAATTAGCATGGGATGGGCTGGATAAAGCACAAACTGGAATCAAGATTGCTGGGAGAAATAGAGTAACATCAGATATGCAGATGATCTTATGACCAAAAGTGAAGAAGAACTAAAGAGCCTCTTGATGAAAGTGAAAGAGGAGAGTGAAAAAGTTGGCTTAAAGCTCAACATTCAGAAAACTAAGATCATGGCATCCAGTCCCATCACTTCATGGAAAATAGATGGGGAAACTGGAAACAGTGGCTGACTTTATTTTGCTGTGCTAAGTCACTTCAGTCGTGTCCGACTCTGTTTGACCCCATAGACGGCAGCCCACCAGGCTCCCCCGTCCCTGGGATTCTCCAGGCAAGAACACTGGAGTGGGTTGCCATTTCCTTCTCCAATGCATGAAAGTGAAAAGTGAAAGTGAAAAGTGAAAGTGAAGTCGCTCAGTCGTGTCTGACTCTCAGTGGCCCCATGGACTGCAGCCTAGCAGGCTCCTCCATCCATCGGATTTTCCAGGCAAGAGTACTGGAGTGGGGTGTCATTGCCTTCTTTATTTTGGGGGGCTCCAAAATCACTTCAGATGGTGACTACAGCCTTGAAATTAAAAGACACTTACTCCTTGGAAGGAAAGTTATGACCAAACTAGACATTATATTAAAAATCAGAGACGTTACTTTGCCAACAAATGTCCATCTACTAAAGGCTATGGTTTTTCCAGTAGTCATGTATGGATGTGAGAGTTGGACTATAAAGAAAGCTGAGCACTGAAGAACTGATGCTTTTGAACTTTGATATTTGAAAAGACTCTTGAAATTCCCTTGTACCTCAAGGAGATCCAACCAGTCCATCCTAAAGGAGATCAGTCCTGAGTGTTCATTGGAAGGATTGATGTTGAAGCTGAAGCTCCAATAATTTGGCCACCTGATGTGAAGAACTGACTCATTTGAAAATACCCTGATCCTGGGAAAGATTGAAGGTGGGAGAAGGGGACGACAGAGGATGAGATGGTTGGATGGTATCACCAACTCAATGGACATGAGTTTGGGTAAACTCTGGGAGTTGTCGAGGGACAGGGAGTCTTGGCATGTTGCAGTCCATGGTGTTGCAAAGAGTTGGACATGACTGAGCAACTGAACTGAACTAATTCTGTTTTTTAAAAAGTGTTGCTAATTTAATAGGTGAGAATGAATATATTTGTATGTTTATATTATCTTATTGCAGATGGTGATTGCAGCCATGAAATTAAAAGACGCTTATTCCTTGGAAGGAAAGTTATGACCAACTTAGACAGCATATTATAAAGCAGAGACATTACACTGCCAACAAAGGTCCATCTAGTCAAGACTATGGTTTTTCCAGTGGTCATGTATGGATGTGAGAGTTGTACGGTAAAGAAAGCTGAGTGCCAAAGAATTGATGCTTTTGAACTGTGGTATTGGAGAAGACTCTTGAGAGTCCCTTGGACTGCAAGAAGATCCAACCAGTCCATCCTAAAGGAGATCAGTCCTGGGTGTTGATTGGAAGGACTGATGTTGAAGCTGAAACTCCAATACTTTGGCTACCTCACGTGAAGAGTTGACTCATTAGAAAAGACCCTAATGCTGGGAAGGATTGGGGGCGGGATGAGAAGGGGATGACAGAGGATGAGATGGCTGGATGGCATTACTGACTTGATGGACACGGGTTTGGATAGACTCCGGGAGTTGGTGATGGACAGGGAGGCCTGGCATGCTGCGATTCATGGGGTCTCAAAGAGTTGGACACGACTGAGCTACTGAACTGATTATCTTATTATTTGTATTACTTTGCTATAATTTTCTTTTTACTTTTTTTCTAGATTGTGAGCCTAATGAAAATAGGGATTTCATCTTTTTAGGTATATTCTTTTCTGCTGCTGCTACTGCTGCTAAGTTGCGTCAGTCGTCTCCGACTCTGTGCGACCCCATAGATGGCAGCCCACCAGGCTCCCCTGTCCCTGGGATTCTCCAGGCAAGAACACTGGAGTGGGTTGCCATTTCCTCCTCCAATGCATGAAAGTGAAAAGTGAAAGTGAAGTTGCTCAGTCGTATCCGACTCTTAGCGACCCCATGGACTGCAGCCTACCAGGATCCTCCACCCATGGGATTTTCCAGGCAAGAGTACTGGAGAGGGGTGCCATTGCATTCTCCAAGGACACCTTTATCAACTCTTAGCAGTTTCTGGACACTTATCTAAATAATGAACTAGTTTTCCAAAAGGCTGGAATCAAAATAACTGAAAATCCCATTTTTATTATGATACCTTAATGTGGTTTAGTCAGTCATTCTCTTTTGTGACCCCATGGACTGTAGCCTGCCAGGCCTCTCGGCCCATGGGATTTCCCAGTCAAGAATACTGGAGTGAGTTGCTGTTTCCTTCTCCAGGGGATTTTCCCGACCCAGGTATCAAACCTGAGTCTACTGCTTGGCAAGCAGATTCTTTACCACTGAGCCCCCAGAGAAGTCATTGGCTCACATTGAGCAGTTTTGCTTCAGTTTTTACATCAGGGCTCTATATGATAGTATAATGATGCACATATGACTGAGGGCCAGTGGGAAGTAACACAGGTAACACATTACTAATAACAAAGTTCTGAAATGTGTGTGTGACTTCTTTTCATGAATTAGATCACATTCAAGATTTAAATACTCGCATGATACTTATTTACTTTCTTAAGTGGGAGAGAAATTTGTGGTGTTAAATTATGTCCATTGGTTATAGCAGTGCTGTCCACAGAAATATATAGTGAGCCACATCTATAAATTTAAATTTGCAATAACCATGTGAAAAAGTTAAAAGGGACAAGTTAAAGTAATATTAGTAAGACCTTTTTGAAACTATGTGTCAAAAATACATCAGCATGTAATAAACAGGAAAAAATCATTGAGACAAAAAAGTTTTATGCTATATTTGAAATCTGTGGTGTACTGTACAGTTAAAGCACGCCTCAATTTGGACCAGATGCATTTATGTGCATTATGTGAATAGTGTTACTGTATTTGACAACCCAGGGTTTATAATATTAATAAGGATTTTCATCGGTTCAATGGAGTGAATGTAGTTTTCATAATTGGAAGCATGTTCCTCATAGGTGTCATAGTTTGGGTTCCCCCAGTAGCAGACGGTGAGGCAAACATTTGCATGAAAGTGGTTTATTTTAGAAGTGATCCTAGGAAAACACATGTATGGAGTGGATAAGTGAGACAATAAAGGGAAGGAAACTGATAAAGTGTGTGTTATCAAGAAAGTTACTGCTTTTGCCACTGGGTTCCTTCCCTGAGTTACCCTGGGAGACAGAATTATTCCAGCTGACAGGCAAGGGCACTGGGGCCTTTATCTACCCCCTCCCCATCCATCACTGGTTAAGGGCTGAATCCAAGGTTTTTTACTTGCTTTGCATTTGGCCCCAGTGTGGTTCCATAGCTAGAAAGAGGCCCTAAGTGGAGAATTGCAGATAAGCAGTGAGCTCCTTGGTCCTGGAGAAGAGTCAGAGGACACGAGCTAGAAAGTAACAGCTTCTGCTCCAGCAGGTCACACCATCCAAGGAGGGATCCTGTTAGCCTCAAGAGCCCTAGGGACTTGATGTCACTGAGATTCTGCTTTATACCAATCGTGCTGTTCACTTATGTATCCCTAGTTCCTGGAATAGTAGGTGTTCAATAAATAGTTGTTGACTGTATGACTTTCCCTGAGTACCTGCTCTACTCTTTCAGGCTCTCCATGTAAATAAATGGGGCACATGGTTACCAATCATGTGTCATGTCCTTAAAACTCCCTCATCAGAAAGGAAAGAGAGGTGTTCTCTTTCTAGCTACAGCAAAAAAGAAAACAGAAATTACCCCCGCTCAACATTCTCAAGGAAGAAATCCAGTTGGTCTGGTTAGCCATGAGGTTATCTGTGGGCCAAGGCCTTTGCATATTGACATGGCATATTATGATTGGCTAGATTTCAGTTGGGTGCCCAGCCCTGAGTTTACAGAGGTAGATATATTTCTAGAAGGAGGAGTGATAGAGAGATTGTCACCATATTCAGAGCTATGGATACCCACAGGATTATGTTTAAATTGTGAATCCCATTTGTCCTGTATGTCTTGATAGAAAAATGCTTGAGGACCAACCAGCCCTGTCTCACCCGAGCCATTTTAGTTCTGTTGTTAAACCTGCTGCAGATTTAACACAGCTTTGACCATATGTCAGAGATCCTATTGCCGGGGACCAGCCCTGGCTGATCCAGGATATTCGAAGGAGAGACGGCGTAGGCGAAGATCAGGAAACAATTACTTAATTAAACGTTAATTAAGGATATAAGGAGTAATAGAATGAGGATAGCTCAGTAGGAAAATTCAGTGGAGAAAAGAGGCTGAAATAAGAATAGCTCAGTGAGGAAATTCAGTGGAGAAAAGAGGCTGAATAATTCAGCCAGAAGGTAAGAGAAAGAACGACATGGGGAGACCAAGTTTCGGTGAACAAGGCCTGCACTTTTTTTTCCAAAGTAGTTTTTATACCTTAAGTTATGCATAGAGGATAATGGGGGAAGGGGTAGAGTCATGCAGTAAGCCAGGCTTTCTTCCTGCAAACTTATCATATGCAAAAGCTTAGGTGATTTGCATCATCTTCTGGGCTGGAGGCCTGTTAACATTTTAAGACCCTTTCTTCAGAAAACTTATTTTTCTCTAAAGGTGATAAGTCAAGCGCCACCCTCCAAAAGCATTAGATAAAGTTGCATTCCTACAGAGCAAAGGTGTGGTGGGCTATAACAAGAAAAAGAATTAACTCAAGGGTCCCAGGTTACAAACATTAAAGCTACTACTTACACCAATTATATTAATCAATACACTGCCAGGGACACAGCAGGTAAGGGATATGGAGACTTAGCAGCAAACATTGGCCCAACAAGTGAAAATCCCTTCACCAATACAATTTCTAATCAATCTTTTAACTGCTCAAAGGAATCTGTATTTAGACAGTTTAGAACATCTCCTGCCTCTCACAGTTGGGAGGCTCTGAACAATCACATGTGGCCGAAAAACCTATTCAGGCAAGCTAGAGGATTTCCAAAGGAGTTTGTAGGTTAAACACTGTCACACCCAGGAATTATTAACTGGAGCTGTAAGCTAACTCTTTTTTCAGAGAGAGGTAGTGGGGGACAGCCCCCCATAAAGTCAGAGGTGTAGGTGAAGGCACAAAGCAGAAAGTAGGCAGACTCTGGTTTTGGGTGTAAATGCTCGAGAATTTCCAGGGGGACTCCTGAGGCTGGATCCCACCTTTGCGTATGCCGAGCCTCCTTCCTCATGACCTTTGTCATGGGTGGAGCTCCTCACACTGGCTCCCGGCAGTGATAGAATTCCAGTTGAGCTATTCCAGATCCTGAAAGATGATGCTGTGGAAAGTGCTGCACTCAATATGCAATATGCACTCAATATGCAATATGCCGGCTCCCGGCATCCTATAGACCAGTGGTCTCCAACCTTTTTGGCACTAGGGACCAGTTTCATGAAAGACAGTTTTTCCATGGACCAGGGAGGGTGGGATGGTTTTGAGATGATTCAAGCTCATTACATTTACTGTGTACTTACTTCTTTTATTATTATGTTGTGACTATATAATGAAATAATTATACAACTCACCATACTGCAGAATCAGTGGGAGCCCTGAGCTTGTTTTTCTGCAACTAGATAGTCTCATTTTGGGGTGATAGGAGAGACTGACACCTGAAGTGTGCTGTTTATGTCCAATCTACTCTGCAATCACATTTTGGTTGCTGTCACTGCAGAAAACCCTGCTTCCCAAAGAATATGGAAGCAGACTTTTCAGTGCTTTGTGGCAATCTCAGGATATTCTGTCTTTAATCTAGAACATATAGAGATTTGAAATTGTCTCAAATATACTTTTTAGATCATCATCATTTACAATCTCAAGAAGGTGATCCTCTCTTACAACAGATAAAGTTGATTCACCTGGCTTATTTGCAAATGGATCACAGATCCATTCCTTTCCAGTTCAAGACTGTTTCGTGGTTGGGAAGTAATGCTCAAACTCTTTCAAAAGCTGAAATAGGTGATCACACACCAGCCAGGATGAAGAAGGCCCTGGCTCAGTCTCTTTCAAAATCTCTGTTAATATTTGAAACATGTCAAAACCCCAGTGTTCACTTGTTACCTCCATAATTCCAGTTTGGCATTCAATGCAGCCACTTTATCTGCTGACTTAAACACAGTTGTCCTTCTCCCTCAAAGTGATAGATAGATTGAGTTCATTCAGCAGGTTGAGTATGTCACACAGGTAAGCAAGGTTTGCAATCCCTTCTGTGTCACTGAAAGGTGCTGCCATAAATATCTGGAGCATCTCTTGTACATCAAAAACTCTGGCCAGTGATCTACCTTTGAAAGTCTTCTCACTTTTTTGTGCATAAGAATTGTGTGTGCTTTGCATCCATCTCCTCACAGAACTGTATGAACAGATGGGAGCTAAGGGCATGCACTGTGATGTAGTTGGTCATTTAGTCACACCCTGCAAACATTGTTAAGTTCAGGTGACACTTTTCAGCTAGCCAGCATTTCTCTATGGATAACAGTGTATATTGACTCACATTTAAAAGCCATCTCTTTGAGTCAACTAGTGAAACAAGAAAGCCATCCAGTCATGGCAACCACTGTGTGCACAGACCAACACAAAACGACCAATTCAGTTTTCCTGATATGTAATTTCAAAGACTTAAATAGTTCTGTAGTTGTGGTATTGGTTGGCAACAAAAGTGCCCACAACATATCCTCATGCACATCCTCCTGAAAATATAGCTCATAGAAGCAAGCATTGTTGTCTTTTTGTCAACATCAGTAGACTTATTCAGTTGGATTGCATACCACGGTTACTCATTAATCTTTCCTACAATTGTGTCTCAATATCCTCTGCTGTTTCACCAATTCATCTAGCTATGCTGCTACTGTTAAGTCGCTTCAGTCATGTCTGACTGTGCAACCCCGTAGATGGCAGCCCACCAGGCTCCCCCGTCCCTGGGATTCTCCAGGCAAGAACACTGGAATGGGTTGCCATTTCCTCCTCCAATGCATGAAAGTGAAAAGTGAAAGGGAAGTCACTCAGTCATGACCGACTCTTAGCGATCCCATGGACTGCAGCCCACCAGGCTCCTCTGTCCATGGGATTTTCCAGGCAAGAGTACTGGAGTGCGGTGCCATTGCCTTCTCCGTCATCTAGCTATGGTACTAGACAAAAGAGGGAACGGTGCCACCTTTTGAACTGCAGCCTCTCCTAAAAGTTCATGAAAGCTGTCCTTAGCAACAGGCAGGATTGACCCTCCAGTAGGAGAGAAGGGCTTTTTAACTTTAGCAATGATGTTCACCACTAAGAATCATGCTCTCAGTGCAGACACATTTGATGAAGTTGTGACCATCACTAATTGCTTCTGTTCTTTGTGTTCACATATTTCCTTTTGAAAAACCCCAAAGGCTTGTCTTTCAATGCAGGGTCCTTGTTTTCCATGTGAAAACAGTTGTGACGGTTTTGTGGCTTCATTGCATAACTGGTTGCAAATATATGTGTTGCACTTAACCTGTAATTGAAGTAGAACTCTTGATATTTTATCTTAACTGAAGTTTTCTTTTGTTGGCAGTCTTAGACTCTTCTGCTGTCTCATCATTGGGTCTCTCCCCCTTATCAAAGAAGCTCTGACTCTGTTTTTTACTCATTTTGGCTAAAGTTAGCTTGTGGGCTTACCTAAACTGTGACAGAGACAAGTATGCAGTACAGGAAAGAGGCACTGATG
The DNA here is from genome assembly GCF_003369695.1 of Bos indicus x Bos taurus. Taxonomy (NCBI): domain Eukaryota; kingdom Metazoa; phylum Chordata; class Mammalia; order Artiodactyla; family Bovidae; genus Bos; species Bos indicus x Bos taurus. The sequence continues at coordinate 1,577,066 of NW_020867066.1, read as the reverse complement.
GAAGTAATGGGCAGGTCTTGTGCACAGTAAAATTAGTGTCAGATTCTGCCTTAAAGCCTATCACGAGATGCAGCTGTGCAATTGAAGTACCAGCTCATGTGCTACTCTATGGCCTGCCAACAGATGCAGCTTGTCACTTGCCACTCATTGAAAGGGTCTTGATATGAGTCTGCAAGCAATTGGCTTATTACAGACCCGCTGCTGTCAACCTCTCTGCTAATGATAATCATACTTGCAGATGTTCCTCAGTGCTAGCGTCATCACTTCAGCTCCACCTCAGATCATAATGTATTAGATTCTCACAAGGAGTGCTCAACCTAGATCCCTCACATGAGCAGTTCACAGTAGGGTTCATGCTTCTATGAGAATCTAATGCTGCTGCTAATCTGACAGGAGGTGGAGATCAGATGGCAATGTGACTGATGAGAAGTGGCTCTAAATACCCATCAAGCTTCTCTTCCTTGCCCATTGCTCACCTCTTGCTCTATGGCCAGGGGTTGGGAACTCCTGCTGTAGACCATATAATAATTTATAGTTTGCACAGATACAGATTTCCCCTATGATCCCTTAGATTTATTTGGAAATGAATCATCAAGTCCAACAAGATTTAATTTCTCCTTAGATGTTGTTTTGTCAATGGCTGGCTTCATTAACTCAGCATAATATATTCAATGTTCATCCATGTTGTGGCATACATACATGTAGCTATTTTTACAAATAATATCCTATTGCATGTAATACCAGATTTTATTTATCCATTCATTAGGTGGTGTACACTTGCTTCCTCCCACCCCTAACACCCCTAATTATTACCTTTTCATGAATAATGGTGTTATACCATTAGTAACTAAGTTTTCATGTGGGCATATGTTTTCATTTATCCTGGATAGATAACTATGAGCAGAATTTCTGGGTTATGTGGTAACTTTGTGGTTGTACCATTTTACATTCCCACCAGCAATATATGAGAATTCCAGTTTCTGTACATCCTTTCCATCACTTGTTATTGTTCTTTTAGTTGTAGTATTGAACAATTTCAGATCAGTAAACAAGTGCAGATAGAGGTCTTATGACATCTCCCCCATGTTTGTAAGCTCTGTGTCTGGCCTAGTGGTCCTGCGCCTGAAAGGCATTCACTGAACATCTGTTCAAAATAAAAAGTTTTTGTTGTTGTTTTTTAATTGAAAGGTAATTGCTTTATAGAATTTTGTAGTTTTCTGTCATGCATCAACAAGAATCAGCCATAGGTATACCCATGTCCCCTCCCTCCCGGATCTCCCTCCCATCTTCCTCCCCACCTCACCCTTCAGCCTTTTGCAGAGTCCATGTTTGAGGTCCCTGAGTCATACAGCAAATTCTCATTGGCTATCTATTTTACATATGGTATTGTGAATTTCTATGTTACTTTCTCCATACATCTCCCCTTCTCCCTCCTCTCCTCCCATTCTATCCATAGGTCTGTTCTTTATGTGTGTTTCTCCATTGCTGCACTGAAAATAAATTCATCAGTGCCATCTCTTCAGATTCCATATATATGTGTCAGTATACAATATTTATATTCCTCTTTCTGACTTACTTCACTCTGCATAATAGGCTCTAGTTTCGTCCACCTCATTAGAACATATTCAAATCTGTTCCTTTTCATGGCTGAGTATTGGAGAAGGAAATGGCAACCCACTCCAGTGTTCTTGCCTGGAGAATCCCAGGGACGGGGGAGCCTGGTGGGCTGTCATCTCTGGGGTCGCACAGAGTCGGACACGACTGAAGCAACTTAGCAGCAGCAGCAGCACTAGTCCATTGTATATATATGTGCCGCAGCTTCTCTATCCATTTATATGTTGATGGACATCCAGGTTGCCTGCGTGTTCTCGCTATTGTAAACAGTGCTGCAATGAACATTTGGGCATGTATGTCTTTTTCAGTTTTTATTTCCTCCGGGTATATGCCTGGGAGTGTAATTGCTGGGTCATATGTTGGTTTTATGCCTGGCTTTTTAAGGAGTTTCCATACTGTCTTCCATAGTGACTGTATCAGTTTACATTACAAGAATGTTCCCCTCTCTCCATACCCTCTCCAGCATCCATTGTTTTTAGGCTTTGTGATGATGGGCACTCTGGTGTGAGGTGGTAACTTCTTGTAGTTTTGATTTGCATTTGTCCAATAACAAGTCATGTTGAGCATCTTTTCATGTGCCTGTTACCCATCTGTATGCCTTCTTTGGAGAAATGTCTCTTCAGGTCCCTTTCCCACTTTTTGATTAGGTTGTTTGCTTTTCTGGTATTGAGTTGTATGAGCTGCTTGTATATTTTAGAAATGAATTCTTTATCAGTTGTTTCCTTTGCTATTATTTTCTCCCATTCTGAGGGTTGTCTTTTCACTTTGTTTGTAGTTTCCTTTGATGTGCAAAAGCTTTTAAGTTTAATTAGGCAGCGCTTGTTTACTTTTGTTTTTATTTCCATTATTCTAGGAGGTGGGTAGGAGATCTTGCTTTGATTTATGTCATCGAGTGCTCTGCCTATGTTCTCCTCTAAGAGTTTAATAGTTTCTGGTCTTACAATTAGGTCTTTAATCCACTTTGAGTTTATCTTTGTGTACAGTTTGAGGTAGTGTTCTAATTTCATTCTTTTGCATATAGCTGTCCAGTTTTTCCAGCACCACTTACTGAAGTGGCTGTCTTTGCCCCATTGTACATTCTTGCTTCCTTTGTCAAAAATTAGGTACCCATAGGTGGGTAGGTTCCTCTCTGGGTTCTCTATCTTTTTCCATTGTTCTATATTTCTGTTTTTGTGCCAGTACCATACTGCCTTGATTACTGTAGCTTTGCAGTTTAGTCTGAAGTCAGGCAGGTTGATTCCTCCAGCTCCATTCTTCTTTCTGAAGACTGTTTTGGATATTCAGGGTCTCTTATGTCTCCATATGAATTGCAAATTTTTTTGTTCTAGTTCTGTGAAAAGTGCCATTGGTAATTTGATCGGGATTGCATTGAATCTGTTGATTGCACTTAGTAGTATAGTCATTTCAAAACAGAGTTTTATTTGTATTTATTTTAGCTTTTACAAAATACTTTCACAAATTCTGAGGCTGACAGTAACCCTGTTGGAAGCAGGATGAGTGAAGCATCTAGAGCTCTGGTCCCTTGGCTCCAGAGCCAGTCCTCTGAACAGTGTAACATTGGATTTGAACATTTCTTCTAAATATCATAGTGGTGTATGTTCAGAAAAGAATGCTAAGAAGTTTCAAAAAATCTTAATTAAAAAAAAATACAGCAGAATCTGTAGGGACTGAGTGTATTTGACAGTTTGGAGACACTAATTATGGTCTTGAGACAGTTGTGGGGACCAGAGAGAACAGTCTGGGGAAGTGTGACAAGAGAAGTCAGTAGATTTCCAACTTCAGCAAGCAATTTATTCTTCTTTGAAGTAGAGGTAGTAGCTGAACATTTATAGGGATGGAGAAATGTAGAGAATTTCCAAGAGAACTGGAAATCAAGTGAGGAGTGATTATTTAGGTTGTTTGATTGCATTATCTGAGAAAGAGTTAACACCAGAAAGATGGGTAATTGGAAGTTGACAATTTTCAGCTTTGTCTTCCTTTTTTCAATAGAAAACTTCAAATATGCATGAGATATCAAAAAAAATAGTATAATAAACCAACAGCATGCCCATCAATACAAAATTATCAACAGTTTGCCATTCTTATATGTTTGAGTTATAAAAAAACATTTGAATACATTAAGGGTTTCTTTAAAAAGAATTTCCCCTTCAGCTTTATTGAGGTCTAATTGATGATCAAAAATTGTATTTATTTAGATGTACAACTTGATGACTTGACATACATATACACTGTGAAATGCTCATCATACCAAGCCCATCAATATATCTATCACTTCACATTTTAATCATTTAATTTTTTCTCTCTTGTATGTTGAGAACTCCCAAACTCTACTCTCTCAGCAAATGAAAAGGACACAGTACTGTGCTGTCAACTGTAACCAAATTGCTGCACACTAGTTCTGCAGGACATATTCATCTTGCATAACTGAAGCTAAAAGTCGTTGTTAATAACACCATTTTAGCCAAGGTACATGGGAAATTATCAAAGAATATTGAGGTGATCTTATTATAAGCACCACAAACTTTGATCTTTCTTCATTTAGAATGAAAGGGAAGAGAAGTTGCTGAGCTGGTAAGATGGCCACACAAATAACTTATCACTTATGAGTGGGAGCCCAAGATTTTATTCTCAGCCCTACAGCATTGATTCATTCAGATAGCATATTCCAGACACTTTTCACACACTGACCATCCAACAGTGAGACAGTCATGCTGGACTTGGACTTGAATCCAAATCAAAATTCATCATTTACTGATTCAAAGATCTTGGAGAATGCTGTCCTTGAGCCTCATCTTTCTCATCTGTAAAATAGAGATAATACCTTCTTGAATAGGGCATTGTCGGAGTTAAAAGTGAATTAAGTTTCCCACAAGTGCACATAACCTGTATTCTATAACATATTGCCAATTACTCCACTAGGCAGGCCCTGAGCTCATGATGAAAGAAATCATAAGGCAATCTTTCTGTCCCAAATTCCTCTTCAAAGAAGACAGCAAAAAGCTCACAGAGGTCCCCCCACAATGTAACCTATGAGATGCAAGACACCTCACATGTTGTGGCAATCTCCAATGAATTCATGTTTCAAAATCATTTGAAGTCTTCTAATCTTCTGTTACATTTGTTTAAGTCTTATAGCTCTAAAAACATAATCTGTGCTAAACCCTGTTGTTGGCCATCATCAAATGTTTGGTGTCTGGTTTGTATTGGCCAAACCAAGGCTTTGTGCCCAATGTACACTGAGGTGATATGAACTGAAATGTTGGCGTTCTGAGCAGAGAAAGGTTTATTGCAAGGGCCAAGCAAGGAGTAAGGATGCTCATGCTCAGAAGGCTGGAACTCCCCAGTGGATTTCAAGGGAGGTTTTTTAAAGGCAGACTAGGGGAGAGAATGGAGAGTACTTGATTTAGCTTATGCACTATTCTCTGCTTGATGTTGAGGAGCACGGTAATGCAACAGGGGTTATCATCATAAATCCTTAGGTTTCAGTTTATCATGGTCATCATGCAGTTAACTTCTTCAACCTGGTGGACTTTTTAGCATCTGCAAAACAACTTAGGAATGTGCACCAAACATATTATCTGTAGCCTTCTGGGAGGAACTAAAGATTCTGTGACTGCAGTATGGCTAATCTATTGATAAAGTTCATTTTTTTTTTTTTTTATTACGTGTTCACATTTTTCCAGCCATTAATTCTTGAGCCAGTCTTTTGTGATTCAGATGAGGCCTGGGAGACTGAAGATTTTCTACAAACAACAGACAGGCAGAGGGCATGGGGTGGGGGTAGGATCTATCCCAGGAAGGCCCCACTGGGTTCTGCTTCATTACAGTTGGAGAACTTCCCACAGCACCCTTGTTTGGTTTTGATGAGCGCAGAGGGCCCAGAGAGGAGGCTTCTATCTCCTTCTGCTAGCTTTCTCCAGGTTTCCTCTGCAGCCCATGGGGAGCCTCTGAGCAGCAGAGATGGGTGGGGCCTGAGCCTCCTGTCTCCACCTTCTGGTTGAGTGCCTGGGCTCAGAGCAGGAACTTCCGCAGTTTGCAGCCAGGTGCGCTCCTGGGAGCTGGGCTGGTCGTGCCCGCAGTCAGCCTGCTGCCTTTATCAAAGAGTTGATAACTTTGCCTCCCACCTGCCTGAGGCTTCTGGAAGTGTCTACCTGGCTGTCTTTTGGTCCTACAGTCCCACACGTGGTGCACTGTCTCTATCCTATGCCTGTGGCAGCACCTGCACAGAGCAGGTGCTTCAGAGGTGGACCCTGGAGGCTGCTCAGTCTTGGGAGGCAGACCTGGTGCACAAAGGGCGCTCCACTCTCAGAAGCAGGTGTTCTCAGGCTCCAGCCCAGTGGACCTGTGAGGCGGCCAGTCTCCAGGATCCCCGCCGGTGCCTCCAGGAGCAGCAGGAGCCCCACGGCCACCTGAGCAGGGAGACCCTGGTCTGTGTCTACCTTGGCTGGCAAGATGCTGCCTGTGTCCGCGGATGTGAAGACCAGCCCGGTGCAGAAGGCGAACTTCTGCTCGCGCCTGTTTGTCTGGTGAGAGCCCTGTCTGAGCTGTGACATTCCACTGCGGGGCAAGCCTGACACTGTCGGCTTCTGTTGGGGAACAAGGGACAAGGCGAGGGAGCGTGCCTGGGTGCCTGGGGCCGGTGGGGTTGGGAGGTTGGGAGGGGTGGGGTTGGGAGGGGTACCAAGGAACCTGGTGTCAGGGGAACTGAGTCTCCCTGCCTTGCTGCTCTCCGCCTAGCCAGCTGCGGAGCCTGAGAGCTGATGCAGCAGGAGCAGAAGGCAAGGAGGGAGTCACTGCCCAGCGGGAGAAGGGACTGGGCTCCCTACTCTCCACCTTATCCAGTGGGCTCAGAACCATTCAGGAATTCGCTGTCAGTTCTGAAATAAGCTGCAACTCCCCCCTGGTCCCCCCAAGCAAGCAGCTTGTAAAAAATTTTCTTTATCTATTTAGTGCCCTGCATCTTTGCCATCTTCCAATAATGTCCCCACCTTTTCCCATGTTCCTTAGGTGAACATCTGAGTTCCAACTGCCCTGGGCTCCGTCTCTTCCCCTGTCTATGACCATGTCTTTCTTTCTGTCCCTCCTTCACTCCCTGTGTGGTCCTGTATGTCCTGGTACCTAGTTTTGGCCAATTTCATGTGTGTACAAAACACTATTGTTTTTTATGAAATGAATGGGGACACTATTCTGGAACATGTGTTGCTTTTGCCTGGGATACACGGCCAGGAGTAGAGTGTGTATTTGACCACAGCCTCTTGCCGTATTGTGAATATCTCCACTTCTACATTTGAGAGCCAAACCCTGGGGATGGGGTCCCTGAAACCTGTGGGGTCTTATCCCGATCTCTGTCCTTCAGAGAAGCAGTGCATGGTCTTGATGCAGGTGGTCCTGCCCGGGAGTCCTTTGGTCCTGAAACCACTGACAGGTCCATGAGCTGGGAGGAAACACAGAGATGAAAAGCACTGCAGAGAGCTAAAGCTCTTAATTGAAGTCTTCATCTAATAGCTGGGACTACGGATATGCAGGCCTGAACCTTTGGATTTTAATCACACTTGGGTGATTATTAGGTCTTAAAGATAACCCATTTATCTTTTCCACAAATTCTGATACTTCTTTTATTGGACAGCCTAGGGGATCCCCAGGGGGATGGCAGCTCCTATACTTGTTTTGATGGTGGTGTATTCAGTGCATGTAGCTATATCCCTTGGCTATTTGATCGCCCTTTAGGAAAGAGGGGCCTAGAAGAAGGAATTTGTGTGTGGTTACCATAAATAATAGCAAAGTGGGCAAATGTCTCCTTAACATCAAGTAGGGCAAGAAACTCTCAAAGCACATTCTGTTTGTTGACTTTGAAAATGTATGTGCATAGAAATGGAAGGTGAAGACTTCTGTTTTCATTGGCACTCATTTCCAGTTTTTCTGCTGGGGAGGAAGGCAAGCTATTACCTCTTATTTCATGCTTGAAGACTCTGAAGCATAGAGGTTGAGTAAGTTGCTTACCATCACACAGCTAGTAAGCGGTGGAGTGGGATCTCAAACCAGGAAGTGTTCTGGGGTCTGTGTTTCTTGTGTATGTAACTGCTGTGCTTTTCATGGAATTGGTTACCTGGACTTGTTCCAGGGTCCCGGTTCAGACTGAGACCCTTATGATGATGGGGAGGTTATTTTTCCACTCAGATTCCCCCAAGAACTAAATAAACTGATGGTGAGACTGGTAAAGCACAAGCTTTGCTCAGTGACCAAAGAATGAGAAATGGAGACTTAGTTTGCAAGTCACCCTCTCAGCCCAACTAGGTATATAGGAGGGTTGAAGTAAAAGGAAGGGAATCAGGTTAAGAGAGGGAGGAATATTCATGGCTTACCCAGTAATGCGGTATGATTTGGACCTGAAATTAAGGTAGCACTCCTTTCAGTCCTTGTATGAGCTCTTTGCTTTGTTGTCATAGTCATTGTCAACTGTAGTGGTCCTGGTGGGTGTGTCATTTATCATGCTTATATATTACAGTGGATGCATAATGAGGCTCTGTGTCTACTAGATGTTAGGTCTTCTGCCATTTGGGTCCTACCTAGTTCTAATCAGTTCTTATTTTTTTCTTTCCTTTTATGATTGAGCCTGAAACTCAGACAAGAGCAGTTGGTTTCCATTCGAGGGAGGGGCAGGGATATATTTCTGGAGCATCAGCCTTTCCTTTTTCCTGTTCCTTATTACTTAATGACTCTGAAGGGGCAAAGGTTCATCTTCTGATCTTGCTACCTGCTAAGTGTAGGCATTGTCACATATTGGGTTCAGTTCAGTTCATTTCAGTCGCTCAAAGTGTCTGACTCTTTGCGATCCCATGGACTACAGCATGCCAGGTTTCCTTGTCCATCATGAACTCCTGGAGCTTGCTCAAACTCATGCCCATTGAGTTGGTGATGCCGTCCAACCATCTCATCCTCTGTCGTCCCCTTCTCCTTCCGCCTTCAATCGTTCCCAAGATCAGGGTCTTATCCAATGAGTCAGTTCTTCGCATCAGGTGGCCAAATCTCAGCATCAGTCCTTCCATTGAATATTCAGGAAAGATTTTCTTTAGGATTGACTGGTTGGATCTCCTTGCAGTCCAAGGGACTCTCAAGAGTCCTCCAACACCACAGTTCAAAAGCATCAATTCTTCGGCGCTCAGTTTTCTTTATAGTCCAAACCTCACATCCATTCATGACTACTGGAAAAGCCATAGCTTTGACTAGACAGACCTTTTTCAGCAGAGTAATGTCTGCTTTTTAATATGCTGTCTAGGATGGTCATAACTTTTCTTCCAAGGATCAAGCACCTTTTAATTCATGGCTGCAGTCACCATCTGCAGTCATTTTGGAGCCTCCAAAATAAAGTCTGTCACTCTTTCCATGTTTCCCCATCTATTTGCCATGAAGTGATGGGACCAGATGCATGATCTTTATCTTTTGAATGTTAAGTTTTATGCCAGCTTTTTTCACTCTCCTCTTTCACCATCATCGAGAGGCTCTTTAGATCTTTTATTTCTGCCATCAGTTCAGTCAGTCAGTTCAGTCGCTCAGTCGTGTCCAACTCTTTGAGACCCCATGAACTGCAGCACACCAGGCTGCCCTGTCCATCACCAACTCCCAGAGTTTACCCAAACTCATGTCCATTGAGTTGGTGATGCCATCTAACCATCTCATCCTCTGTCATCCCCTTCTCCTCCTGCCTTCAATCTTTCCCAACATCAGGGTCTTTTCAGATGAGTCAGCCTTTTGTATCAGGTGACCAAAATATTGGAGTTTCAGCTTCAACATCAGTCCTTCCAATGAACACCCAGGACTGATTTCCTTTAGGATGGACCTGTTGGATCTTCTTACAGTCCAAGGGACTCTCAAGAGTCTTCTCCAACACCACAGTTCAAAAGCATCAATTTTTCTGCGCTCAGCTTTCTTTATAGTCCAACTCTCACATCCATACATAACTACTGGAAAAACAAGAGTCTTGACTAGATGGACCTTTGTTGACAAAGTGATGTCTCTGCTTTTTAATATGCTGTCTAGGTTGGTCATAACTTCATTGTAGCAATTACCATCTGAAGTGATTTTGGAGCCAAAAAAAAAAAATAAAGTCACTGTTTCCACTGTTTCCCCATCAATTTGTCATGAAGTGATGGGACCAGATGCCATGATCTTCGTTTTCTGAATGTTGAACTTTAAACCAACTCTTTCACTCTCCTCTTTCACTTTAATCAAGATGCTCTTTAGTTCTTCTTCACTTTCTGCCACAAGGGTGGTGTCATCTGCCTATCTGAGGTTATTGAAATTTCTCCTGGCAATCTTGATTCTAGCTTGTGCTTCACCCACCCCAAGCTTTCTCATGATGTGGTCTGCATATAAGTTAAATAAGCAGGATGACAACATACAGCCTTGAAGTATTCCTTTTCCTATTTGGAACCAGTCTGTTGTTCCATGTCCAGTTCTAACTGTTGCTTTCTGAACTGCATACAGGTTTCTCAAGAAGCAGGTCAGGTGGTCTGGTATTCCCATCTTGAAGAATTTTCCACAATTTATTGTGATTCACACAGTCAAAGGCTTTGGTATAGTCAATAAAGCAGAAATAGATGTTTTTTCTGGAACTCTACAACCTTTCCATACTCTTCTCCCAATTTGGAACCAGTCTCTTTTTCCATGTCCAGTTTTAACTGTTGCTTCTTGACCTGCATACAGATTTCTCAGGAGGCAGGTCAAGTTGTCTGGTATTCCTGTCTCTTGAGGAATTTTCCACAGTTTGTTGTGATCCACACAGTCAAAGGCTTAGCAATAGTCAATAAATCAGATGTAGACATTTTTCTGTAATTCTCTGGCTTTTTCTGTGATCCAACAGATGTTGGCAATTTGATTCTGGTTCTTCTGCCTTTTCTAAATCCAGCTTTAACATCTGGAAGTTCATGGTTCATGTACTTTTGGATAATTTTGAGCATTACTTTGCTAGAGTGTGAGATGAATGCAATTGTGCAGTACTTTGAAAATTCTTTGGCATTGCCTTTCTTTGGGATTGATGAAAACTGAACTTTTCCAGTCCTGTGGCCACTGCTGAGTTTTCCAAATTTGCTGGCATATTGAAGGTAGCAATTTAAAAGCATCATCTTTTAGAATTTGAAATACCTCAACTAGAATTCCATCACCTCCACTACCTTTGTTCGTAGTGATGCTTCCCAAGGGCTTATTTGCCTTCGCATTCCAGGATGTCTGGCTGTTGTCCGTGATCACACCACCATTGTTATCTGGGTCATGAAGATCTTTTTTGTATAGTTCTTCTGTGTATTCTTTCCACCTCTTCTTAATATCTTCTGTTACATTCATACCATTTCTGTCCTTTATTGTGTCCATCTTTGCATGAAAATTTCCCTTGGTTTCACTAATTTTCTTGAAGAGATCTCTAGTCTTTCCCATTTTAATATTTTCCTTATTTCTTTGCCTTGATCACTAGGAAGGCTTTCGTATCTCTCCTTGCTATTCTTTGCAAGTCTGCATTCAGATGGGTATATCTTTGCTTTTCTCCTTTGCCTTTCTCTTGTCTTCTTTTCTCAGCTATTTGTAAGGCCTCCTCAGACAACCATTTTGCCTTTTTGCATTTCTTTTTCTTGGGGATGGTCTTGATCACTGCCTCCTGTACAATGTCACTAATCTCTGTCCGTAGTCCTTTAGGCACTCTGTTTATCAGATATAATCCCTTGAATCTATTGTCACTTCCACTCTATAATCAGAAGGGATTTGATTTAGGTCATATCTGAATGGTCTAGTGGCTTTCCCTACTTTCTTCAATTTAAGGCTGAATTTTTCACTAAGGAGTTCATGATCTGAACAGTCAGCTCCCGGTCTTGTTTTTGCTGACTGTACAGAGTGTCTCCATCGTCAGCTGCAAAGAATATAATCAGTCTGATTTTGGTATTGACCATCTGATGATGTTCATGTGTAGTCATTTCTTGTTTTGTTGGAAGAAGGTGTTTGCTATGACCAGTACGTTCTCTTGGCAAAACTGTTTGCCTTTGCCCTGCTTCATTTTGTACTCCAAGGTCAAATTTGCCTGTTATTCCAGGTATCTCTTGACTTCCTAGTTTTGCATTTCAGTCCCCATGATGAAAAGGATATCTTTTTTGGGGTGTTAGTTCTAGAAGGTCTTGTAGGTCTTCTTAGAACCCTTCAACTTCAGCTTCTTTGGCATTACTGGTTGGGGCATAGACTTGGATTACCATGATATTGAATAGTTTGCCTTGGAAATGAACAGAGAGCATTTTGTCATTTTTCAGATTGCACCCAAGTACTGCATTTTGAACTCTTTTGTTGACTATGATGGCTACTCCATTTCTTCTAAGGGATTCTTGCCTACAGTGGTAGATATAATGGTCATCTGAGTTAAATTCACCCATTTCACCCCAGTTTAGTTCACTGATTCCTAAAATATTGATGTTCATTCTTGGCATTGCCTGTTCGACCAATTCCAATTTACCTTGATTCATGGACCTAACATTCCATGTTCCTATGCAATATTGTTCTTACAGCATCGAACTTTATTTCCATCACCAGTCACATCCGCAACTGGGTGTTGTTTTCACTTTGGGTTAGAGGAGTGGATTTCTCCTGATTCCACCAAAATGAATCTGATTGTCACCAGGCTAGAGTCCCAGTTGCTCATAGCCTTGGGTAAAGACCATCTGCCACTTGGTTGTCTCAGTTTTCTAAGAGATAAAACTAATGAGACAATTGAAGAATCATGGGCCAAAGAGCCAGAAAAGGAGAATAACTGTAAGGGGTTTTAAGAATGGCCTTAGAAGCCCAGGGAAGCTGGGGAAACTTCTTTTGTTCCTGTCACAAATTTGTTCAGCCAGGCCTTTCTTGTTTTGAGTATATGGCCAAGTGACCTTCTCTCTATTAAAGAAAAAGTTGTACTGGAGTACAGTTGATTTACAGTGTTGTGTTAGTTTCAGGAGTACAGAAAAGTAAATCAATAGACATATATCCACTATTTTTAAAAGGTTCTTTTCATTAAAAATGATAAAGCCTATTACAGACTATTGAGTAGAGTTCCCTCTGCTATACAGTAGGTTCTTATTAGTTATCTATTTTATATATACTTCCCTGGTGGCTCAGACTGTAAAGAATCTGCCTGCAGTGCAGGAGACCTGTGTTAGATCCCTGGGTTGAGAAGATCCACTGGAGGAGGGCATGGCAACCCACTCAGGTATTCTCTCCTGGAGAATCCCCATGGGCAGAGGAGCCTGGCGGGCTGCAGTTCATGAGGTTGCAAAGAGTTGGATACATATACAGTAGTTTATGTATGTCAATCCCTGTATCCCAATTTGTCCCTTCCTCCCTCTCCCTCTGGTAACCATAAGTTCGTTTTCTACATCTGTAACTCTATTATTTCTCTTTGGTAGATAAGTTCATTTCTACTGCTTTTTAAGATTCCGTGTATAAGTGATACCATATGATATTTGTCTTTGTCTGCAAGCAGTTTTCTCTGACAACTGGGATGTGCTCTTTTCTATCCGACCACAAGTGTTAACATAAAAACAACAGGAAATGGTTGGGGCACAAATTCCCCCTTGATAAGCCAGCAGGTAGTCAAAAGCTTTGCAGTGGTCAAGTGTTATGTGGGCCAGAGGGTCTAGTGAAGATTTTGTCATTCTAAGGTTAGAACTGGGTTCTCTACTTACCTAGGCCAGTCTCTGATTTTTTTTTTAAATTTCTTTTTTTTTTTAATACTTAGGTTATTATAAATTCTTTCTCATGCTAGGCTCACCAGGGATCCTACAAGAGTGACAACTGCTATTACCAGTCCAGCTCCCCTCCTGACTAGATGAATGCCCCCCTTTGATTCACAGGTTGTGTGAGTGTAATTAAAATCTGAATGTAACCTTGATCTGGGTGTGAACCACATATAGCCCACTGTCCCCTGGTAGTTTTCTTGGAGACAGTTGATGGCCCAACATGGGTGGCCCTTGCTACAGGGTCCTCAAGGAACAAACATCCCTCAGGGGTACACACATGGTCTTTGAATTTTATTGAGTCTTGTTTAGGCTCATGGTGGCGCCCTCCCATCCAGGGTACTTGCTCATGGCCAGGCCCTCCATGTTTGGTATGATCCTGTCCCCAGAGCCCTTAAGCATGGTAACTATCTAGAGTCGGCCATGCCTGTAGGTGGAGGGCTCATAGTGAACGGTTGGTTGGACCCCCAAAAACAGGGATTTGATGAACACATACGTCTTTGCAGGGGTGTGGTGGCAATGGGGGCAACCTTGATGTCCCTGGGCAGAAGCCTGGGCATGGTGGAATTAAATCATAGTTTGGTGATATTGTCAGCTGAAGTTCCCTGAAAGTCTGGTGGGCTATATTTATTCCCCGACTGAGGCTGATGGTGACAGATCCAACAATCAGTAAAATTCCAGCCCTTTTGGATGTTTGAATGTTACTTTTAAAAATAAATGAATTTCCCAGAGAGTGATACAGAGGAGGACCATAAGAAGAATCAACTGCATTTTAGTTGGGAACCTATTACTTATCTTGAGGTTGTCTTCAGAAGTTTGGGTTCAGAAAGAGGCTCACATGAGCGTTCTGGCTGAGGGGAGTCTGACAGGATTGTAAGTAGTTCCGGGTCCAGAGCCTGTTAGACTCAGGGTGTTGTGTCCATAAGATAACTGCCTGTAAAAACTCCTCTTTGTTGACGACTGATCTGAGGAGATCTTGAGACCTCAAGTTGCAACTGCTTTGAATATGACTGGTGCTAAGACACTTCAGTCATGTCCGACTGCGACCCCATGGACTGTAGCCCACCAGGCTCCCCTGTCCATGGGATTTTCCAGGTTTGAACACTGAAGTGGGTTGCTATTTCCTTCTCCAGGGAACCTTCCCAACCTGGGGATCGAACCAGCATCTCTTACATCTCCTGCTTTAGCAGACGGATTCTTTACCACTAGCGTATGTAGGTATCCTTCAATCTGATACATTTCAGAAGATTTAAGTCCTCAGTAATACAGGAAGATATCTGCAGCCTTACCCACAATGGCCATTCAGCTCTATTCTGCATGCCTGAACCACTGTTACTTTATTTTTATTTTATTTCTAAACATATTTTTTTTCTTAATAAAGCAGATGTACAATGTATATTCAGTAGGCCACAAAGAGGCTGCTTTAATTATGTAATATATAAGCCAGCATGACTTTCCTATACTTAAAATGTATGTGTGTTTGTGAGCATATATCTACTTTTCCCCATATCTTTATATATTTAAAATGTAGACTTTTTTTTTTTTAAACAATGTCCATGAATGTAGGTTTCTAATTAGAGATGTGTAATTTGGATATATGTCACTCTCCTTTTAATGTTTAACAGGTGGCTAAATCCCTTGTTTAAAATTGGTCACAAACGGAAATTAGAACCAGATGACATGTACTCGGTGTTTCCGGAAGATCGCTCCCAGCGCCTTGGAGAAGAGCTGCAAGGGTGAGCACAGACATCAGGGGCAAGGGGAGAAAGAGTGAGAATTTCCACGTGGGGCTGTGTTTGGGGGAGGCTTTGCCTTCCTCTGGGTTCTTCTGAGGTTCCTCTGGGTTCTGTCTGAGACTCCTCTCCTGACACTGCACACTCAGCCCCTCAGGTTGACCCCAGGCTTAGCCCACTTTGGGAGCCCGTGTTCCCTGTGCATCTGTGGGCGTGGAGGGAGCCCACAGCCACGGCCCTGGAGGCCGAGCTCTGTCCCCGGAGGTGGTGTCCCTGGAGGAGATAGTCTGCCCGCCTGAGCTGCTCATGACCTGTGAGTCCAGCAAAGCTTGGCAGGAACTTGTTTCCAGAATCTGGAACTTTTGCCTCAAGGCCTGTCTCTCTGATGCTTCAGAGTCTGCACTGCTCATCTTTCAGGAGCCCTGTGAGCAGGTAGCCAGCATCTATTGCGCAGCCGCAGAGCACCCTGCAGGGCAGGCTTGTCTCCCACTCCGCCCCGCCCCCTTTCCCCTTTGGTGGACACGATATTCTTCACTGCCCTCTGTTTCTCATCGCAGGCACTGGGATCAGGAAGTGAAGAGAGCCCAGAAAGACTCACATGAGCCTTCGTTAATGAAAGCAATCGTAAAGTGTTACTGGAAATCCTATTTAATTTGGGGAATGTTTACATTTCTTGAGGTAAAAGATTTTCATACTGTGCGTTGCTTTTTGGTGTATGTGTCTCAGTACTGAGGTGGACGGGACCCGTGGGGAGAGAGGCCAGTGGTCTAAGGTCTGAGGATAAACCCTCATGGAAACATGATAGACCTCAGAAGTTGTATTCATCTTTAGAATGGGCAAGGACTGGACTCCAAGGGTTACTATTCTTCTTTTAACTGGTTAGAGTGTTGTGGAAGGATGGCCTTGAAATAAAAGACATTTTATATTATGGTAGAAAGTTCCTGGTGTTCAGTATATACGCTGACTGATCTTTGACCAAAAGGAGATTCCAACAGCCTCAGGCAATATGTGCCCTTGATTTAGAGGAAGGTAATTTGGACCCAAGCCCAGAATAAAGTACCTTTTATGGCGCTTTGTTATAGTTTAACAAGGTAAAAATTGTTACCTTGACCAGGTCACATCTGATAAATGCTTTTCTAAGAAGATAACATCGCCTCTCCTCTTCCAGGAGAACAGAACCCAGGCCCTGCATCTGGACCATAGCTTCCCAGAACTCCTAAGAGCACACCTTTCCCCAGGCTGCCCCCTTCCCCGTGGGCTGGCAGTGTGAGCAAAGCCCCCTGTGGGGAGGAGCTCCAGCTTCACCGTGAATTCTGTGCACCCTCCACGCTGCTTTCTTTCCCTGGTTGTGGGAGCAGATTCCTGGTTGAAGGAGGATCCTGGTATCCTGGCATTGGCAGAGGGTGTAGGAGGGAATGTGCAGGGCAAACCAGAGGCAGAAAGCTGTGATGTCAGTGACCTCCATGACCCTGAAGATCCTGGGTCAAGATCCCCTAGAGGACAATCCACCTGGGGACACAGTGCCGTCAGCCACCCTGTTCTGGCTGAGCCTGCTGGGGCTCTCCTGCAGACCTCCCTGGGGGGCTTGTGCTCTCCGTGGTCCCTTAGCGCTGCATTAGGGACACGGGCAGCCTGTGAGTGTGTGAGGGCAGGAGGGATGGAAGATGTAGTTGCTGAAAAAGGGGTGTTTTAGGTGGAGAAGGTATTAGCTGTCCTCAGTCCATCGTGTTGGGGGTGAGGGGGGTGGGCCAGGTGGTTTACAGGAGGGCGGTGTGGCTCTTGTTTAAAGGCTGTGTTGTACTGAAGGGCACTGTGGGCAGTGGGCAGCTGGGCAGGTGAAGTCCACCCCAAACAACTGGAGAGACAGAGAATCTGTCAGCTCCCAGGTGACTGAGTGGTCCTGGGGGATGGAGTTCTCACTGATGTCAGAAGAGGATTGGGCACTGTGCCAGAGGGTGGGACAGGTATGTGGGGCAGAGTGCCACCTTTGAGAGGACACTGACCACTTAGGTACTGCAGTGCCTTGTGAAGGGCAGGGGTTGGGAGAAGGAGCAGGAGCCCGTCAGGCTGCCCCAGCCCTTCTTTCTCCCATGTGCAGCTGTCCCAGTGATGGTATTTCCACATAGTCACAGTAAGTCTCTGAAATACACAGGTGGCGAGCTGGTGTGGCCTGTTTGTGCAGGATTTCCTGACCTCACACAGCAGAGCTCTCATGAATTCTGCTTGTCTGGAGACCCTGGGGCCTCGGTGTCTGCCTGTGGCTCATGCCAGGTGCCTGGTTGGATGAGTGGCCTCCGGGTTTAATGTTGGATCATATCAGGAGCAGGTCTTTCTCTGCTGTCCCTGGTTCTCTAGTTTCTCTTTGGTACCAGATGCTAAAGAGCCTTAAAGTCAAGTGGGTCTCGAAGCATAGCCCATGTGGCTGGACTTGAATTGAGCTGCTGGTTTTTCTTGCTGTCCTGGGCTGTAGCTCTTTGGGTGAGGTCACTAAGCCTTGGATGGATCCCATTCTGAGTCCTGGGTCTTGGCTGTGGCAGCTCATGGGAGAAGCAGACATAGAGGGAGAGGCTGCAGGATCTGGGGTTCTTCCTGAGAGAGAATCATTTCCACTGTGGTGCTGGGAGTGTTGATTTCAAAGTTTTCCAGCCCCAGTAATGCTTCCTACTGGGGGTCCAGGAAGGCCAGGCCTGGGGCTGCATAAGGTGGAACTGGAAGAGCCCTGCGCCCTTTCAGGAGGTTGGTCTCTGGGTGGTCATGGCAGAGAAGCGGGGAGTAGAGGACCTAAATGTAGGGGCTCATCTGTGTGGCAGTACTGCTAGTACTAGTAGCAGTGCTAGTTAGTTAAATAATTGATTTTATGAAGCAACTTCCCATGTTGTGATCAATCTATACTGCTTGTTGTTCTTTATATTTTAGATGGTGGAAGATCTAAACTCAGCCCAGGAGTTTTCTAAAACACAAACATGTTTCCTTTTCGATCTCCAGCCCTCTTTTAATCCCTCAGGTGCACAGAATGCCCCATGGATCATCCATGATCCCAAGCAGTGTGGTCTTTCCACCCACAGCACAAGAGGGGCCTCCCAGGTACTCCTGGCAGCACCAGTGGGAGAAAGCAGGGTGACGCCAGTCCAGAGTGAGGGTTTTAGGATTTTGAGATATGTCCTTTGAGAAGGGCTTCCCTGATAGCTCAGCTGGTAAGGAATCTGCCTGCAATGAGGGATACCTGGGTTCGATCTTGGGGTTGGGAAGATCCCCTGGACAAGGAAAAGGCTACCCACTCCAGCATTCTGGCCTGGAAAATTCCATGGACTGTCCTGTGAGAACTGAGGAGTATCTCTTCCTCTCAGAGAAACAAGTACCAGGCTGTGGAGCACTTGCCGGTCACCCCTAATTAGAACAGAATAGCCAGAGAGCTCCCAGCACCCCTGGCCCCTGTGTGCACCTCCACGGGTACTGTGGGTGGGGAGGACAGGTCTCTGCCTGCCCAGGGCCCTCAGGGTGGAGAGGAGGAGCCTGAAGCCTCTGCCTGGGCGTGAGTCACAAAGACCACCTCCCCAGGTCATCAGCGCTTCTCTCTGAGAGGTGAGGTCTCCATTGCTGGTGTGTAAGTGGGGTGACCTGAGAGAGCCAGAGTGGGTTCACCCAGTCCCTTTCCCTGAGAGGGGAGGTGTGGCCGGGTATTATATCCTCTTCTAAGGACCCTTAGAAGTGGCCCAGCCTTGTCCCATCACTTGGCCTTTGTCTGAAGCCACTTTTGCTGATGGTCTCTGGCCCAGGTGGAGGCTGTGGGAAGCACATGTGTGTGTAAATCCTCACCCTTGGAGCTCAGCTGATGGACAGGAAGTAAACAGAATCCTCTGAATCCCACAGTGGGCTTTGTGCCTCAACTCACGGCTGATTCCCCAAGAGCTGAGTGGTCTTTGCATTTATTTCCCAACCCTTTCTTCCATGTTTCCCTCACTTTGCTCAACCCAGGAGACTGAGGAGTGGCTGCTGGTGGCAAAGATACTGTGGGCTGAGAACAACCACTGAGGACCACACAGCGGGAGAGGAGGAGGGGGCCTTGAGCCAAGCAGAAGGGGACCTGCCGAGCAGACGTGCTGTGTGTGCCCTGCTGGTTCCTAAGAGCATTGCGTTAGCCATTAGGTGTCAGTAATACCCACAGTGATGACCCTGAGTTATAAATTGGGGTTTTATATCCATCTTCTTTTCTTTTCTAAACATATGTAAGTTTTTAATGTAAAATTAAAAGATTTTTTTAAATTGAAGTATGATTGGCTTACAATGTTATATTAGTTTCTGGTATACATCATTAGTGATTTAATATTTTATATGGTACATGATAAGTTTAGTTACCAACTGTCATCATGCAAAGTTATTCCAATATTATTGAATATATTTCCTATGTTGTAAATTATAATCCTGTGATTATTTATTTTTTAAACTTTTGTATATTTATTTTTTGCCCCCAATTCCCTTTTACTTATTTTATAATTTGGAGTTTGTACCTCTTAAGTTCCCTCACCTGTTTCACTTGTTTCCTCCACCCCCTTCAATCCATTTTCTTTCTGTAGTTAGGGAGGTAGGAGACTCTTTTTAAAAGATTGCATTCATAATGGTTAAAAATTTTAGCAATCTGCTTAGAAGTGAAACTTAAATTGCAATCTAGAAAATTTGGCTTCACACATGACTTTTCTCAAGAGTTCTTATTCCACTGTACCACCTGTGAGCAGCAGTGAGTTCTCCAAGCCCTTTGTGAAACCAGGCTCTGCCATTAAGAATAGAATAAATCTCTTACCAGGACTTCTAATAATAAAAGTGATGAAAAACCCGTGTTTTTATGGTGGTTTCAGAGCTCTCTGAGATGTTGTAGCTCGTTTAGCTGTCCCAGGATTCCTCCGAGGGAGGCAAGGCTGGTATTTTCACAGATAAAGACCCGGAGGCCCAGGAGGGCACACGATGGGCTCAGGGTCATGTGACTCGCAGGTGGCCAACCTGGTCTCTGAGGCACGGTGCTCTGACTGCTAGACGCGTGTTCTCTGTGTTCTGTCCTCTCCTCCCACAGCCTCTACTGAGGCTCAGAGCCAGGAGGAGCTGCTTTTCTAGCAACAGCTCTGTGCTCCTCTGTCAACTGCTTTCTATAGTGTTTTTGTTTTGTTTTTAATTTCCTGTAGATTTTTAAGAACTTTTCAAAAATACAAAAATAGAATAGACTGAAAGGGTAGCACAATGTGTCACTCCAGAATAGGGCTCTCTGGCAGAAAGATTGTTGTGAGTTGATTCTGTTTTTGAGAAATAGACACAGGAGAAACTCTGAAGACAGAGTAGAAGTTATTCTTCTGAGGGACATTTACACTGATAAAGGAAGTCTCCATTTGTAAAAGTGTCTCCCTCTCTGTACCAGAAAAAAAAGGATGGCTCTTAATCACAGCAGAATCCTGTTGAAGGACAGTCTTCTAGAGGGATTAAATCTGCATAACAAACCCAACCCTAGTGTAGTTTAAGCTGCTTTTCCTATTAACCTCTCATAGGTGCCCCATCACCTTTTCTTTAGTCTTTAGCTGGGGACGGTATTTAAGGTGATGGCTTGGGCCATCTCAGAGAGTTACTCAGTTCTTCTTGATATTTTGCATGTATATCAGAAATATACATATTAATAAACTTCTGTTTGATTTTCTCTTGCTATTCTGTCATTTATTACAGAGATCCTCAGCTAAGAACTCAGAAGGGTAAAGGGAAATAAGCCCCTATGTCACCTAAGCCAGCTTCAATAATTGCCATAATGAGTAGTCTTGATTCATCTGAAACTCACTCTCACTTCCCAAGATTATTTTAAAGCAGTTCCAAGACATCATATCATTTTTATCCATAAATATTTTAGTGTGTATCTTTAAAAGATATGGAATCTCCCCCACTAAACATATTTAGCATAAACATTATTATTATTATTGTTCATAAATATTAACTTTAATATCATTACTATCTAGCCAGTGCTCACAGTTGTCTTTTTCCCCTCTTCTGTTTGAAGCAGTATTAAATAAGGTACACTTGGCTGACATAGGTTATTCAAATTGCCTTTCTGTTCCCCTCCACCCCGAGCCTCTAGGTTGTTTGACCTGTAGAGATTCCCACAGCCTGGATTTGGCTGATCGCTTCTCCCCCTGTGTCAATTCACATGTTCCTCTGGCACCTTAGGTTGGTGTTTAGGTCTAGAAGTTGGATGTAGCTCATTTGGATTTTCTTCATCCCTTTCGTCTATGTAGGAGGTAGGGTTGTATATCTCCATTATAAGGTACATAACATCTTGTGTGTGTGTGTGTGTGTGTGTGTGATGTTGGAGCTATTTATGATCCTTGCTCAAGGTCCATTAATTTATTAAGGGTTGCAAAATGGAGATGTTTTAAGCACTTTGGTTAATACTCACCTATAGTATTTATAGGGAGAGTAGGGGAAAATAATTTCAGTTTTTAAAACCTGTTTTCAAGATGATGAATTGGTTCTCCTCTAGTGAGGAGAGGGGCTAGTGAGTTTTTATTGTTGTTTATTTGGTTTGGTTTTGTGAATGTCGGTTTGAGCTCATGGATTTAAGCATTTCTGATCAGCTTCAGTCCATTTCATTTGTTATGCTTGTGCCAACCTTTGGCCATCTTTGGGCAGTGGGGTATATTCAGGTTGGGCCCTAAGTCTTTTGCACATACTCTAGAAGTCTTGGCTAGTTTTTCTTTTTTTTTCATGTCTTTTGTTTTGTTTTTTACTTTCTGATATGACAGGATATGTCTAGTTCATTTTGTACAGCATTTGCTCAGCCCTGGAATCATCCATTTCTTCAAGCAGCCCTGTCTTCTTTTAGTGTGAAATGGTATTTAAACACTATAGTCTGGGTACTAGAAGAGCTTATTGCTCTTGGCTATTGTTTCTTGGATATTTTCCATTAGACAAAGTTAGAATACATTTTTTAAGGTAAACAGATATGTTTACATGGGTGTTGCCAATCCAAGTCAGATGCAGGACACTAGTGTTTTTACTTCATCTTATTGTGCTTACATCTGTATCTCTTTTCTCCCGTCATCTATTCTCTTTGTCTCAAGTCTAAGTCCAATTCTCATTGATATCAATGTAATTATTCATTTGTTTTTTCTTATGATGTGATGTCTGAAAACATTATAAGATTTACCTTTTTGCAGTTCATATTGTCTTCATGTGGGTGTATGATGCAGAGAATGTGTTTTCAAATTGTTTTGTTTAAAATCACTTTTGATAGTTCTTTTTTGTATGGCTCTGTGAACCAACAGGATGGGTAGATATTTAGGTACTTTTATTTAAATTTACTTTGAAATTTTAGGAATTGCTTTTGAAAAAATTAGTTATTTTATGATTATAATTCTGTATAATGTTTTCATGATTCCAAAATCAAGACAAGGCTACTTTTAAAGAAGGCTGATATCCTCGTTAGCTCTATTCTAATTCTCCTTCTCCTTTTGGGGATAACTTTTCAGGCTAATTTTGATTCATCTTTTTATTGATGTTTTTAAATATAGTTTTATCTGAAATTTTATTTTTCCTACTGTGCAGAATGAAAATTTCAATACCGTAATCTCTGGACTTTGGTTTATAAGGATTTTTCTGGAAGCATGAAATGTGCCATGGAACTCTGATTAAAACTCTGTGATCGTTGTAATTCCTTCAGAGCAGGTCTGTAGCCATTCCAGGCTCAGCTGCCAAGACAGTGCAAGAATGGAGTTTAGCAGATGCTTACATGGGGTTAGTTTCAGCTTCCAGAATCTTCCAGGGAGAGGAATCTTCAGGCTTCATCCCTAAGCAGTTGAACCTGAACCAGTTTCTGGCGGCTGGGCCCTGGGCATCAGAGTGCCCTTATCCCCACCCAGGTGATGCTAAGGTGCTACTGTGTTAAAGATGAGTGAAGGCTAGGATATCTAGAATGCTGATGGGTATGATTTCCCAGATTCACTGCTTTTCCTCCTTATCTCTGGATTTTTCTCAACTCCACTTTAGAACTCCCCCAGTTCTAAAGATTAACTGCCTGTTCAATTTTTTCCTACAAGCTCACTCTTTTCTGCTTATATGTTTCACTCAAGTGTTTTTCTTTGTTGCTGCTGCTAAGTCACTGCAGTCGTGTCTGACTCTGTGTGACCCCATAGATGGTAGCCCACCAGGCTCCGCTGTCCCTGGGATTCTCCAGGCAAGAACACCGGAGTGGGTTGCCATTCTTTGTTAGCTTGCTTCTATTTTTGTGTTTTTATTTCCATGAATGAGATATAGGGAAATTGGGTGAGAAATGTCTCAAGTACATTAACTTGGAGAAGGAATTCTATCCACTGCAGAAGCTCTAGTTTCTAACCTAACCCTGCAAGAAGTTATCCTAAGAAGCAAAAGGTGAGACCCAATATCAGGTGCTTTCAGGAGGCTGAATACCAAGGACTCTGTCAAGAAATGGCTACCACAAGCTTCCCTGGCAGTTGAAGCTTGGTGTTTAAGACTCTATGCCCCCAGGCAGATGTGAGGGTTTTTGATCCCTGGTTGGGGAACTAAGATTCTGCATGTCACATGGTGTGGCCAAAATAAAAAGTCTGCCTCAGAGACTCAGATTCTCAGAGAATCCTGAATAATGGATGTTGTGGTATTAAATTCTGCTCTTTTAAAGATCCTTTATGATTTCAGAGTTGTGAAAAATTTTTGTGAAAGAATAAGAACTATATTCTCAATTGGTTTGTGGAAAGATACATGTGATCATAGATATATGTCAAAGAGGAAGGGTTTAAGGGACAGTGTTTGACCTCGTTCCTGCTGATCAAGAAAATTTCAGTATGGTTAGCTTCATGGTTGATAATGAATATTTTCTCAGTTGTTTTTTTCTTTTTAGTTGATGGTGAGAATCAGTAGTGTACAGATGAGAGAATTCCTTGGTGGTGTCTGTCCACATGAGTATACATGTGTTGGGGGCAGCTCCCTGGAATGGCTGCCACCAGTGTTTGTGTCCCCAGGGTGAGCCACAGCCACTCCTTGCCTCTCTGAGAGACTCTCCAAGACAAGCAGAGTCTTCTGAAATTCAGTCTATCCTTGGGATTCACACCACTGTTTCACTTGGAGTTAATACTCGGAACAAAACGTTGAGCATATGCAGGAGTTAATCTTCTGGTAGCTGGAAAATCTTTTGCCTGGTTTGCCTCAGCCAGTTTTACCAAATGTCAGAAATTGAAACACTCACAGATTACAAATGCTGCTGCCAGCTGTCCTATTAAATGACTGTTCATCTAACCTTTCTTTGTGTGTGGAGGGGACAGATCTACTCAGTCTACGTTTGATGACTTCGATAACTTCTGTCCTGTGTTGTTCTAGAAGCTTTGAAGAATCATATTTAATATGTGTATTCTTTCTCTATATATGTACTTGGGGTTTTGTTTTCACAATTTTGTGCTATTCACTGTTTTGGTTCCTGTTTTTTCTGTTTGAGAGACATTACTGGAAAATTGTTTTTTACTTGCTGCTATTTTTCATATGGAGCATAATATCAATTTTCTGTTTTCCATAGTTGCAACTTATGCCAGAATGGAAATTCCTTGTGCATTATACTTTTCAGCACTTCTCTGAATTGCTGTGACTGCTCCTTGCTGGAGGCAAAGTTGTGCATGTATGCTCTGTCACTCAGTTGTGTCCGACTCTTTGCAACCCCAGGGACTGTAGCCCACCAGGCTTCTCTGTCCATGGGATCATCCTGGCAAGAATCCTGGAGTGGGTTGCCATTTCCTCCTCCAGATGATCTCAACTCAGGGATCAAACCTGCATTTCCTGTGACTCCTGTGTTGAGATGGATTCCTTACCACTGAGCCATTGGAGGAAGTCCCAAAATAGTGCTTAAGAATAATAAATGACTCTCCTCTCAAATTGCATCAGTAACACTTCATGTTTGAAATCCTTTGTTATCTTTTTGAAAGATAACAAATTTTCTATTCCAATTAAATAATAATAATTATCAAGAATAAAAAGAATTGACAGATGAGTGGGAGATATGAGCCATAAACTGGCATTATATCTTAATGAGGCTATTTCTCCAACTGTTTTTTATTTTTGGCTGTACCAGGTCTTATTTGCTGCATGTGGGATCTAGTTTCCTGACCAGGGATCGAACCAAAGTCCCCTATGTTGGGAGTGTGGAGTCTTATCTAAAGGACCACCAGGGAAGTCCCTCAACTGGGTTATTAAATTTTGTTTCTCAGTGAAAAACTCCAGATATGCTTAGGCAGTAGTGACCTGCCTTTATTTACACTCTTTATTGCTGGATTTGTTGCATTTATCCATACTCTGTTTGGTGAGTGACATTACTTTTATTTCTCCTGTAATCATAAGGATGTTAGCTCAAATGGAGGCCTGAGTAACAGGCAACAGTGATTCCCAAAGAGAATCATAAGTTTTAGGAAAGTTTGGGATGGCAGATATTACTGCTGGGATTCTGGTGGTTTGTGGCTGCAGCACTGGACTGCCCTTGGCCATACCTGGGCTGGGACTGCCTGTGTGCAGAGTTTGATGTTCTTGCTTCTCTGTGTGAGCCTCCACATTTCCATCTCAGGAAACTATAAACAGTGTGTTTGACAATCCATTTTATGAGGGACTCTTCCATGAGCTCTCTATGCCTCTTGGAATGTGTGACAGGACACGGTGGAAATGTATCAGAACTGACCATTTTACTCCAGTCTGATCATCTTACTTATACTTCTTCAACTAAATAGTGTTCCCTTTATCCTCTATAGTAAATAAAAATTCCCATGACTTCATGGATCAGGCACTGAGTTCGCTGAGCAGGAAATGCTTAGTATTTTTGGTGAATGGTGTTATGGATTCTCCTTCCCTCCTCTTGTGTGTGGGTTCCTCAGCTTCAGACAGACAGAAGAGAGCTATCAAAGCAAACCTGTCAGGTAAACCAAGCTTCCCCCGTCTGTTTGAGTAAGACGGGATTGCCAGAAAAGGAAAAGCCCTGTTCCTGAAAGACTTCCAAACTTTTGGCATTTTGTCTTTTGAGAAGTCTGTGGAGGAAATGATGTTGAGGGTCAAGGTGTTTACTTTTGGTGACTTGAATTCATTGAGTGTTTGGTTTTCTTTGATGGTGGAGAAAGAAGGGGGCCTAGAGAGAAAGAGACCTTCAAGGAGTGACTAGAGGGAGGGAGTGAGTTGTGGGGCGAAGTGGCTGTTTGGCAGGGTGGGTAGGTGTTGCTGTTTCTTTGCCTTTTTCTTTGGGAAAGAAGCTTGCTTTCCCTAAGTCTTACTCAGAGTGGAAGCCTCAGTGCACCCTGAGTCAATTGGTTTAACCTTGGGAAAGAGATGATTGGGAACATTTCTTCCAAACTACCAACTGCAGTGAATGGTGGATGGAGAACCACGGAAGACATGATAGTTTTTAGCTTGACCTCCACCATATTTAATTTTTCACTCCAAGGAACTGTCCAACTTCTAGGGGGTAGAGACATATTGAGGTAGTGCTCTTGGAAGCTGAGACCCTGTAGAGCTGCCAAGCCTGGTTTCTCTGTGGTATTCCAACTGAAGCTGGTTTCCATTCCCTTGGCCTACAGACATGTGGAGTTTGGGATGGAAAAGAGTGGATGTGTTTGTGCCAGTGTCTCAGTTCATAAAGATTCACAAAGAAGATAATAAAAGCATGTCTCCCATGTGTGAACCAGGTTGACTTTCTATTGGGCTGGGACATTAAGAATACAGGGGACAGGGGCAAGCTGCCACAGGCTTCTTCGTATGGAAGCAGATTTCTTACTCTTCTTCTGCCAGCTTTTTCCTTATTCATCTTAAGGCTCAGTTGGTATTGAGCCTTGTTGTGGTATTTACTGAGCATTCACATTACACTAAGCATGATACTAAGGCTTTACTATTTTTGAATGTAAAATTTTGTCTTAAGGTTAAAACTGTTGTCTACTTGTCTTATAGGAGATAGTGAATCTGCATATTTTTCTTTTAAATTAGCCATGAATGTATCATTTTGTCAAAATGTATTTTTAGCATGCTAATGCTAAAAGTAAATCTGTGTACAGAGAAACTGACATGTCTAATTAAGGCTTTTTTTCATTTCTTTCAGGAAGGCACCAAAGTAGTTCAACCCATATTTTTGGGGAAAATGGTTAGTTATATTGAAAACTACAATCCCACAGATTCTGCCGCTTTGCATGAAGCCTACGCCTATGCGGCAGGGCTGAGCACCAGTGTGCTCGTGTGGGCCATTCTGCACCACTTGTGCTTCTACAACATGCAGCTCGTGGGGATGAGGCTGAGGGTAGCTGTGTGCCATATGATCTACCGCAAGGTGAGTGTTGCTCGGTACCACGGTGTGTACCTCCCCTGAGGCATCAGAAACATTTTGGTAAAGTTCTCTGTAAATTAAAAATTTTGTAACTGGGATCATTTATACTTTGCTAGGGCTTCCAGATGATAGTTCAGCGTTAAAGAATCTGCCTGCCAATGCAGGAGACACAGGTTCAATCCCTGGGTCTTGAAGATCCCTTGGAGAAGGCAGTGGCAACCCACTCCAATATTCTTGCCAGGAGAATTCCCTGGAGCCTGGCAGGCTACAGTCCATAGGGCCCCAGAGGGTTGCACATGACTGAGTGACTGGACAGAAACAGAGAAGCTTATTTGCATCAAGCCAAGTTTGTTGTCCTTTAAGCAAACTTTACAAATATATAATAAAAAATTTTCTATTGAGATCAGGTCAAGACTGCCTTTGATGACTTTGATGGCTGTTACACAATATCTACTAAATTTGTAACAAAATCTAATTAAAAAATATGTACCAAAAATATCACATTGATTTTCAGTGTTTTCATGCCAAAGTAGTATTGATGGAAATGTTGTTGTTGTTGTTGTTCATTAAAACCTTCATTTATATCAAAGTTGTATTTGAAAGTGAACTTCAGTGGTTGGATTAAATCTAGGAGATTTAATTTATAAAATTAAATATAGGAGACCAGAATGTGTTTGAGAAAGGGAATGATTATATTTTTATATGGCCCATTTACTCATATTCAGTAAAATTGTGTTAACTAAAGAAAAATATAAATAGAATCTATGCATATACAGACTCAGTCACTATATTCTATAATTATGATTGTTTTAATGGTATTAAAGAAAATAGTTGGATATTTGGGATAAAACCTGAAATTTTCCATTGTCCTTGGCAATTTGGAGAGAATTTATGGCAGTTTATTCAAATTATTTTCATAATTAAATATTTCCTTTTTGTCTTTAGCATGCATTATAGCAGTTTTAATAAGACCTGATTTGATGTGTTCAGTGATTTCCTATTGAGAAATGCCATAGAATTATTTCATAGTTTATTCTGGTCTTAGCTAATATAAAAAGAGTAAGGATTTTGGGTGTCTTTACAAAGAAATTGCCACAGATACACTATGTCAGGAGCTGAAGACTCCATATAAACTTGATCCTGTGTATCTTGTTGCTCTGGGTTGTTTGCTTTTTTTCAAATCCTTACTTAATTGTATTGTATACTTGAAAGTTGCTGAGAGAGTGGGTCTTAGTGAGCTCATCTCACATACACAAAATGATAACTACATGAGATGACGAATATGTTAATTGGTTTTAATACAGAAATCATTTCCCAATGTGTATTTTTAACAAAACATGTTGTGCACCTTAAATATATATAATTTTTATTTAAAAATCCTTATTGAAAACTAAACCAAACAATTTAAATCAAAATTATTGCTTCTTTTACCTGCTTGCTACTTATCTAGAGATTCTGTTTCTTAAGAATGCTTTTCTTTGCAAAATGTAAGGTGTCTTCTCATCTTTCCTTGAGCAGAATCTTATTAATGTCAGGGCTGTGTGAATCCAGGGCCCTGACATCTCACGGTCTGTGTTTGGCTATTGCACGTGAGCAGGTTTCCTCTTGGGTGACGTGGAAATGGCAGCGGTGCCCGTCCACTCTAGTCAGGGGTCTTCCTTGTCCTCCATCGTCATCTTGTGTATGTGCGTGCTTGCTCAGTCGCTAAGTTGTGCTCTGTGACCCCATGAACTGTAGCCTGCCAGGCTCCTCTGTCCATGGACTTTCCCAGGCAAGAATATAAGAGTGCATTGCCATTTCCTCCTCTAGGAAAGGTAGATTTTTAACCACTGAGCCACCAGGGAAGCCCTATTCTCTTTCGCAGTCTACCATTTAGCAGACAAATACTTAGATTTCCCCACAAATGATGTTTGTCTTCCTAGATCATGCTTAGCTCCCATGAATATGCATGAAATTCACCAGAACTATACTGTGAAAGCCTTAAGTTAGGTGTGAGGTGATGGTTCAGTCAAAGCTTACTCTTCACTGTATAGGTGAGCCATAGTCCACCTGTTTTATTTCTTTCCAGCTAACACTTTGGAACATCACCTTTGGGAAATCTGATCTGACCTGGCACGTATGCTTGTGTGAATGTAAATTTCTCCCAAAGGTGTTCATTTTCTGGCTTGATTATGCCTGAAAGAACTGTCCCTGTATGAAGTCAGGAATTTTAGAGGTTAAACCATAGACTTAATCTGAAATTCAAGAAATGTGGGAAAGACAAATTTCCTTGTGCCTAGCCTTGCATCTAGGGCATCAGATGTTAAAGAATCTGCCTGCAATGAAGGAGACCTGGGTTGAATTCCCGAGTCAGGAAGATCCCCTGGAGAAGGAAATGGCAGCTCACTCCAGTATTCTTGCCTGGAGAGTCCCACCAACAGAGGAGCCTGGCGGGCTACAGTCCACAGGGTTGCAAAGAGTCGGACATGACTGAAGTGACTTAGCACTAGACCAGCCTTGAATCCAGAATCCTGCTGAGGTGCAGAAATAGGACACTTCTTTTTTGAAGGTTACATGTGGGCTGATTCCTAGGGGCAAATCTGGTGCTACAGAGCAGCTCTGAACATTTGTGGCTCTTATTCTACTTCTAATCCCTGGTCCTGGGAAGAAGTCACATTGGGTGTTAGAAATGGGATGGCTACTAAGCTCATAGTTGTAATTTGTCTGCACCATTGGTTTATGGCTGGGGCACATCTCCAGGAGCTCTCTAAGGCTGCACATCTGCAGCTTCCTAAAATGCCCCATTCAGCATTTTAGTGTTCTTTTCAGCTGAACTTGGAATGATCTTTCAGGAGGTATCGTATGTAAAATGACTTGTTTATTCACATTTCCACAGCTTTGGTAAAATTACTTTTTATCATTGATTTTTTAAATTGTGGCAAAATATATACAATATAGCATTTACTATGTTAACTCTTTTTAAGTAGACTGTTTATTCACATCAAGTACTTTCACATTGTTCAGAACTTCCCTCCCCTCACCCATCACCATGCTACTTCTTCTCTCTCTGAATTTGACTACTTTAGGTGCTGTATATAAGTAGAATCACACAATGTTTGTCATTTTGTGTCTAGCTTATGTCATGTAGCACAACGTCTTCAAGGTTCATCTGTGTTGAAGCCAGTGCCAGAATTTAATTTCTTTTTAAGGCTGAATAATATTCCATTATTGGAGAAGGAAATAGCAACCCACTCCAGTACTATTGCCTGGAAAATCCCATGGACACAGGAGCCTGGTAGGTGACAGTCCATGAGGTTGCAAAGAGTCGGACACGACTGAGCAAAGGCAATCAAAAGGCAATATTCCATTATAGGTCTATACAACATTGTTTGTATCCATTCATCTGTCAGTGGATTTTTGGATTATTTCCACCTTTGGCTATTGTGAACATTTGCACACACGAGTGCAAAAAGATCAAGTTAGTGTGTTCAGTTCTCTTGAGTACATCCACAAAAGTGGTCTTGCTGTGCTAGATGCTGATTTTATGTTTACTTTTTTGAGGAACTGCTATACTCTCTTCCATCACAGCTATACTGTTTTACATTCACACTTGATTGCTGAGTTTTCTATTTAACTCAAGGACTAAACAAGAAGTTTTTATGAACCATGACATTTTGTTTGCATCAGAGCCTCCACTTGATGGTTTGTTGAAGCAACTCATGGTGTCTGTTCAGGTTCCTCATCTTTCTAGGGCATTTTTCAGAGGGTTTTTTTTTTTTTTTTTTTTTGCCAAATAAAGGGACTGTGAAACACAGGCTGTGTTTTTTAAATTCAGAAGACTGGCATTAAAAACAGAGGTTCCTCACAGGAATAGTGTTTTGAGCATTATACTCATTTCAGAATGAAAGGGAATGAAGATTCCCTTTCATACTCTTCAGAATGTAGATTCCATACTCTTTAGAATGAAGAAGCTAAACGAAAAATGTTAAAATGACATCACCCACAGAATTAATGATCGATTCCAGATTTATAGTCCAAGTCTCTTATTTTATTTCCTTAATGCAGTCTCTCTACTCACGTCTAATTTGTCTCAAAATTACTTTAGTTGGCCCCTAAGTCTAAATCTACACCCTTTACACTTCAGGCAGGTCCAAGTTCACTGAGAAACTGGGTGGGGGATTTGCTTCTACCTCCCTCTCCTCCCTTTGCCATCCTTGCTGGCGGGGCTGCCACCACACTAAGTTAAAGGCTGAAGAAGGGTCCCTAGAGCCCCGCTTTCAGTGGTCATTCTGCTCCTGCTGACACCACTCAAAACTCCAGGAACGCATGCTCCATTGTGTTATGTCTAAGATGACTTGGTATCACCTTAGGAATCCAGTTTTCTGTCTCCCTCTCTCATTTCAGGCACTTCGCCTAAGTAGCTCGGCCATGGGAAAGACCACCACAGGCCAGATAGTCAACCTGCTGTCCAACGATGTGAACAGGTTTGACCAGGTGAGCTGTCCCTGAGGGATCCTCTTCCATGTCCTGTCTTTCTCACTGGGTTAGGCTCATTTGGATGCCAGGTGCCAGCATTTGGTGTCAGCCAGGGTTCTGTTGAGGACTTAAGACAAGTGTTCTCTTTATCCAACTCTCATTTCCTCTGTGTGCAACTTAGATGTAATAATGTGGGTTGTAGATGAGGGTTTTGGTTTTCTAGTAATAGACAGGCAGCAGTGTTGCCCGGCTCAGTGAGTGTCCCTAGGGGTCCTCCTGGCATGGCCCTTCTTGGCACGTGGAGTCAGTGTTGCTGCCTGAACTGTCTCCCTCCTCTTCTGGCTGATGAAGGCCTGGTGGGCAGGGGTTGTTCTTTCCCCTGTGTCCTGTTCAGTGCCTACTGTATAGGGAGCCTGTGAGGAATAATGCCAAGTGGGTGGCCCTCAGCCAGGCACAGCCTACTGTCTTCTGTCCCCTCACACTCTTTTTTTCCACTGACTTTATGAATAGATCACAGTGTCCAGGGCCTTGTAGCTGTTGGTCAGGCACTTCTCCTTCAGTTATTCATTCATCAAGCATGAAATAAGACCGCTACTCAGTTTCAGGGTTGAATATGATTTAGTTTTTGCTGTGGAGAAACCACAGCCCGTTAGGGAGGTAAGTACACAAATAATTACTGGAGAGTGTGGTACTTACCATAATATAAGGTTTTCTTGGGTGCTAGAGTGAGATGGAAACAGAATATAGAGTGCAGTGAGAGGTTGGGAATGCCCTGAGCTCATCTGTGGTGTAAACAAAATCAACATCTTCCTTCAGTGCTACTGGTCGGGTTCTCCCTGGATGTCCCTGAAGCTGGCCCTGTGCTGCCCGGAACAGCATCATCTGGGGTGGACACAGGTTTCTGCTTTAGCAGGTTTAAAACCCACTGAGATATCCCTGGTTAGGTTCCTGTCTGTTCTTTCAGAGCAGATTGTTTCTACTGTGTCTTTACTGATTTTGATTGTATACAGTCCCAAGAAGGCTTTGTCTTTTTCTTTCAAGGTAACGATGTTTTTGCACTATCTGTGGGTGGGGCCACTGCAGGCTGTCGCAGTGACCGCCCTGCTCTGGATGGAAATAGGAATGCCGTGTCTTGCTGGGATGGCGGTTCTCATTATTCTTCTGCTTTTGCAAAGCTGCTTCGGGAAGTTGTTTTCATCACTCCGGTAAGAGAAACACTGGTTTAAAAAATAGGTGATATGTGCTTGGTAACATCTGCAGTCTGCCAATGAAGTTGATGCTTCTGTTCAAAAACAAAACCAATGCCTTCTCTAGTCTCTTCTTTGCATGGGTTGTAGACCCTTCAGGCTTAGCCAGTGGAGGCTCCAGCCTTAAGCTGAAGGCTGATCGTTAAACAGAAAAGGTGATGGCATTCACTGGCTCCTCCTGACACTGTACCTGAATAAGTAGAGAGTCCTTAAGGAGAATTTACCAATATCCAAGTTATTTAAACATGATTAAAAAGAGTAATAATTTTACAGGCCCATTTCTAGCTGCATTTATTTTTGTTAAGCTTGTTTTAGAGCCACTTTCAGGTAGTGTATTTATGTCTTGTTGTATTTCAATGCTTCCATTAAGTTATAGGCACCCCAAGGGCAAGGTTGACCTTAATTATGTCTTTATACAGCCGCACAGTCCCAGCAGCATATGTGATAGAACAGTGGCTGGTGATGAAGGGCCTAATGGTGATGAGATAGACCTGAAGCAGGTCTCAGAGGGTTGGAGGTGGGTCATTGTCCAGGTTGTCAGATGATGGAGGTATTGTGCTGTTTGAAGTTTTTTTCCTTGAGTTTTTTCCTTCTATGTGTGACTTTACATGTGATATTTTTGTCTATTTGAAATTTCCTATCCTGTCTTTGTTGTGGAGAAATGTTCCTTATCTTTCAAGGCTCTGTTCCAATGCTACCAGGTCTCTAAAGATTTTCTTGCTCTCTTTTCCCAGTGGAATTAACAACCCCATCTTTTCAGCTCCCCAGAATTTTACTCCTATTTTTTTACCTCATAGACTCTGTCTTCCTGGTATATCCCCTTCTGCCTTCTCTGCCCAAGCACAACCTCCTTGGGAAGATGGTTTGTATCTGACTCCTTTCAGGTCTTCCTTAGCTGATATGGCAAGTTCTCCAAGTTGCTTCTTGAATGGGACTGAATGGTTGACTTCCGAATTGAAGATTTTCTGAATTTGTACTTTGAGTAGGACTTGCCTGTGTTGTCAGCTCAAAAGATTTATAGAAAATAATTTGATCACTGATCCCTCCCTGTGCCCACTGTTGCTGCTACAGAAAGTTATGCTGTGATCACTAAGACTCATCTCTCACATCTGTCCCCTCAGGAGTAAGACTGCAGCTCTCACAGACGACAGGATCAGTACCATGAGTGAAGTTATAAGTGGTATCAAAACAATAAAAATGAATGCTTGGGAAAAGTCATTTATAGACGTTATTTCCAGACTGAGACGGTAAGTTGTTTTTGTTTTTTTTTTTTAATATATCACAGTGTATGTTTGTACTGTTTTATTTCCTATTTTTACTAAATGGTTTAGAAATCTTACCAAGTTTTCATATTAAGGTAAATTTAAATACTACCCCACCATCCCTCTATATGTGGCAGGAGGGTTAAGCGGAATAGTAGAGATGTTATTTTAAGCTGCTCTTCCATTTACCATCTTCTTGAAATACATATGATTCTTACTTATACAGAAATGAAATTCCAAATACTTCTTAATACTGCAAATTCCAAATAAGCAATGATTCTAAGATATTAGTGTTTGAGATGATATTTAAACTAAAGCTATAATATATGTTAATGTAGCATAAATGGGAGGGGTTATAGATTGAGTGTACCTGTATCAGGCCAAATATTATGGATCAATATTACTCATTCCAAACAGAGCCATGAAAATACTATTTCTTTGTCTTTGTTTTATGTTTGTAGACTTTTTTAAAAAAATGTTTCATTTAAATATTTGATAAGTGTTTATACTCTAGCACAGGGTACTTAGAATTTTCTGGGAGTACCCTGTCACCTCTCACTTTGCAGCTTTGTGGGGACCCCACTCTCTGCTGGAAATAATCTCTCATATTCCTTCTTCTCTGGTCTTTGCCAATCCTAACTGACTCCTGCTCATCTTCTCAGGGTCCACATGTGTGTGACTTGTCCTGTCTCTACTGCTCTGAGTTACATGACTCAGCTCTGTGCTCCTGTGGGATGTGCAGGCTGCCTCTGTCTAATGTCTTGGTGTCTCACAAATTTTGTGTTTATTCTTTTTTAAAAATGTACACACACATCATACTACATCTTTTTTATTTCTTTATTCATTTATTTTTGGTTGTGCTGGGTCTTCATTGTTGCACACAGGATTTCTGTAGTTGTGGTGGGTGGGGGCTGCTTTTTCATTGATGTTCTTGGGCTTCTAACTGGTGGTTTCTCTTGTTGCGGAGCACAGGCTCCAGGTGCACAGGCTTCAGTAGTTGCAGTAGTGCACCGGCTCTAGAGCTTGGGCTCAGTAGTTGTGGCTCACAGGCTTAGTTGCTCTGCAGCATGTGGAATCTTCCAGACCAGAGACTGAGCCCCTGTCTGCTGCACTGGGAGGCCAATTCTTATCCATGGGACCATCAGGGAAGTCCTGAGGTTTATTATTCTTTTCCTCTCCAAGTTTATGAGGTCCTGGTGGGGTGGGCATTTTTTTCTGTCGTCAATGAGGAGCCCAACACAGGATATGTGGTTGTGAATGCTTGTTGAATGTATGTTCAAATCCTGTCATATTGAGCCCAATTTTTTAAAAGTGTGACAAGACATTAAGACTTCATTTAGTTGGAAAAGTGAAGTGGTGATGAAGTGTGTAGTCCTTGGTTTGGAGCAGAGTCCCAGGTATGAACTCTGAGTGTCTCCATGACATGATTGATGGTTTACCTTAATCTGTGTCCACTCCCTAAAAAGGGGACACTCACACAGGGCACTTGAATTCATGTGTTGGATGTCAATGGTTCTTAAAAATGCTATTTCCTACTGTCCTTTCTAGGAAGGAAATTTCCAAGATTCTGAAAAGTTCCTACCTTAGAGGAATGAATTTGGCATCATTTTTCGCTGTCAGCAAAATCATGATTTTTGTCACCTTCATCACCAATGATCTCCTTGACAACCTGATTACAGCCAGCCAAGTGTTTGTGGTGGTGACACTGTTCGAGGCTCTGCGGTTTTCGAGCACCCTCTACTTCCCCATGGCTGTCGAGAAGGTGTCAGAGGCCATTGTCAGCATCCGAAGAATCGAGGTTTGGTGACAGATAACTTTTTTCCATTGCAGGTGGATTCTTTGTAAATTGCCTCCTTTTCTGTGGTGTCACTGTGTTCCAGTTAGGTGAGATTTACCTCTCTCAGTGTCAAATCTGTCAGTCATTCCAAACTGTCTTACATACTCCTGTCTCCTCCTAGGTAGAATGCATTACAAAGAACGTAGGATCCCTGCTCATTTAGGGGCAGTAATATCAATAGCAGTGGCACAGGCTCTATGTGCAGTGATGCCTGCAGGGCAATTAAAGTGACCCAAAGCAAGAGAAGGAAGGAAGCAGACTGCATCTCCTGTGCTGACTCAAATGAGATTTGTGTGTGTGTGATGAGGTTTCTATACTATAAAGAAACTATTCCCCATAAAACAGATCAGCCATACTGGGTCATTTCTGATTCCCTGAGTTTATCATTCTTTCTTATGGAACTTCTAGCAACACTGATAAGGGATGGTCCATGCATTTTACAAAATTTCTTTTTCATAGCTTTCACGGCTTGAAATAAGACATTCAGGAATATCCTTGGACTGTAGTGATGTAATGAGTGACACAGTAATTTGTCCAAAATGAAAGCTTCATGTGTGTGTTGTGTGGGTGTGGTTTTATTATTGTTGATATTAGTCTAATTTTTCTTAAGGCCTTTAACTAACTGGATGAGGCCCACCTGCATTATTGAGGATAATCTGCTCTGTGCTTTACTGAGAGTCTACTTATATAAGTGTCCATCTCATCTGAAAAATACTTTCACTGTAATACGTGTTTGAAGAAGTGTCTGGGGACTGTGGTTTACCTAAATTAATATAAAAGTAACCATCACACCCTCTTGAATCCCTGTCTCCTTCTTTGAGCTCTTAGATGTGACTTTGTCCTCACTAAGCCAGGTGTAAATGGATTTCTTTCCCTCCCT
Organism: Bos indicus x Bos taurus; assembly: GCF_003369695.1. Classification (NCBI taxonomy): domain Eukaryota; kingdom Metazoa; phylum Chordata; class Mammalia; order Artiodactyla; family Bovidae; genus Bos; species Bos indicus x Bos taurus. Next base: position 1,539,975 of record NW_020867066.1, on the reverse strand, counting down.
GAGCTCCAGACTTACCTAAAGGGTAGATACAGTGCCTCGTTCATCTTTGTAGTCCTCTCAAATAGCAGATGCTCAGAAAATATTTAACTTCCAGCTTCATCATGTCTGGGCTCTTGCAAATGCCTAACCATTAATATGGTTATAGTGGAAAAAGTAATAACTCTGATTATTTGGTAGATTATGTGATACACCAAGAACTGTTACATGAAAAGGGTCCTGCAGAAGGTTTTTAGGGAATTGTGCTTAAATATTTGGGTAGGGTTTTTTATTCCTTTCCCACCAAAATGCAATTGAACTGTCTGAGGCTTGAAATTTCTTCTCATGTAGATGTGTGCAGTAATATTAGAATTATGACCTGGGAGAACATTGAATATTCTGGGGCTGACAAATTTTCTTTGTCAGGCTGCTTCATGTTCTGATGAAGGAAGCACTTGTGATCTGAGCAGAAAACCTAAAATTTCCCTTGTGTATACAAGATGTCTGGCAGGAAGTTGGTCTAGGAATTTAGAGATCTGTCAGCAGTAGCTGTTTTCAGTAAAGATGGGACCAATGGCTGAGAATAAGAGTGGTGAGAAGAGTAGGTGTTACCGTGGGAAACTGCTTCCTGGTGAAGTGAAGTGAAGTCACTCAGTCATGTCCGACTCTTTGTGACCCCATGGACTGTAGCCTACCAGGCTTCTCCATTCATGGGATTTTCCAGGCAAGAGTACTGGAGTGTGTTGTCATTTCCTTCTCCAGGGGATCTTCTCAACCCAGGGATCGAACCCAGGTCTCCTGCATTGGAGGCAGACATTTTACCCTCTGAGCCACCAAGGAAGCCCTTGCTTCCGGGTGGGTTGAAGTAATTGGTGTAAGACCTTCATTTAGATATTAGATGCTTTTTCAGCCCATATAGTTTCTACAGCCCTTTAAAATAGTTAGTTGTCTAGTTCATCAGAATTACGTAGTTCAGTTCAGTTCAATTCAGTTGCTCAGTCATGTCGGACTCTTTGCAACCCCATGGACCACAGCACGCCAGGCCTCGCTGTCCATTACCAACTCCCAAAGCCTATTCAAACTCATGTCCATTGAGTTGGTGATGCCATCCAACCATCTCATCCTCTGTCGTCCCCTTCTCCTCCTGCATTGACCTTACCCAGTATCAGGGTCTTTAAACCTACATGATCATACTTGGGAGTTTCTGATTCACTAGGATTTTTAATTTTTTCCCCACCAAAATTCAGTTAAAATGTGTATGAGGCTTGAAATTTCTTCCCATGTAGATATGTGCAGTAATATTAAAATGATGACATGGGGAAAACTTTGACTTTTCTGGGGCTGACAAATTTTCTTTGTCAAGCTGCTTTGTGTTCTGATGAAGGAAGCACTTTTGATTTGGGCAGAATCAAAAGTGATTTGAATGGTCTAGTGGTTTTCCCCACTTTCTTCAATTTAAGCCTGTATTTGGCAATAAGGAGTTCATGATCTGAGCCACAATCAGCTCCCGGTCTTGTGTTTGCTGCCTGTATAGAGCTTCTCCATCTTTGGCTGCAAACAATATAGTCAATCTGATTTTGGTGTTGACCATCTGGTGATGTCCATGTGTAGAGTCTTCTCTTGTGTTGTTGGAAGAGGGTGTTTGCTATGACCAGTTCATTCTCTTGGGAAAACTATTAGCCTTTGCCATTCTTCATTCTGTACTCCAAGCCCAAATTTGCCTGTTACTCCAAGTACTTCTTGACTTCCTACTTTTGCATTCCAGTCCCCTGTAATGAAAAGGATGTCTCTTTTGGGGTATGAGTTCTAGAAGGTCTAGTAGGTCTTCATAGAACCATTCAATTTCAACTTCTTCAGCATTACTGGTCACGGCATAGACTTGGATTACTGTGATATTGAATGGTTTGCCTTGGAAATGAACAGAGATCATTCTGTTGTTTTTGAGATTATATCCAAGTACTGCATTTTGGATTCTTTTGTTGACTATGATGGCTACTCCATTTCTTCTAAGGGATTCCTGCCCACAGTAGTAGATATGATGGTCACCTGAGTTAAATATACCCATTCCAGTCCATCTTAGTTCATTGATTCCTAGAATGTCAACGTTCACTCCTACCATCTCCTGTTTGACCACTTCCAATTTGCCTTGATTCATGGACCTAACTTTTCAGGTTCCTATGCAATATTGCTCTTTACAGCATCAGATCTTGCTTATATCACCATTCACATCCACAACTGGGTGTTGTTTTTGCTTTGGCTCCTTCCCTTCATTCTTTCTGGAGTTATTTCTCCACTGATCTCCAGTAGCATACTGGGCACCTACTGACTGGAGAGTTCATCTTTCTCTGTCCTATTGTTTTGCTTTTTCATACTGTTCATGGGGTTCTCACGGCAAGAATACTGAAGTGGTTTGCCATTTCCTTCTCCAGTGGACCACATTCTGTCAGATCTATGGACAGAGATTCATGACATTGTACAGGAGACAGGGATCAAGACCATCCCCAAGATAAAGAATTGCAAAAAAGCAAAATGGCTGTCTGAGGAGACCTTACAAATAGCTGTGAAAAGAAGAGAAGCAAAAAGCAAAGGAGAAAAGGAAAGATATACCCATTTGAATGCAGAGTTTCAAAGAATAGCAAGGAGAGATAAGAAAGACTTCCTCAGTGATCAATGCAAAGAAATAGAGGAAAACAATAAATAGGAAAGACAAGAGATATCTTCAAGAAAATTAGATATACCAAGGAAATATTTCATGCAAAGATGGGCTCAATGAAGGACAGAAATGGTATGGACCAACAGAAGCAGAAGATATTAAGAAGAGGTGGAAGAATACATGGAAGAACTGTACAAAAAAGATCTTCACAACCCAGATAGATAATCATGATGATTTGATCACTCTCCTAGACCCAGACGTCCTGGAATGTGAAGCCAAGTGGGCCTTAGGAAGTATCACTACGAACAAAGCTAGTGGAGGTGATGGAATTCCAGTTGAACTATTTCAGATACTAAAAGATGATACTGTGAAAGTGCTACACTCAGTATGTGAGCAAATTTGGAAAACTCAGCAGTGACCACAGGACTAGAGAAGGTCAGTTTTCATTCCAATCCCAAAGAAAGGCAATGCCAAAGAATGCTCAAACTACCACACAATTGAACTCATCTCACATGCTAGTAAAGTAATGCTCAAAATTCTCCAAGCCAGGCTTCAGCAATACGTGAATGGTGAACTTCCTGATGTTCAAGCTGGTTTTAGAAAAGGCAGAGGAACCAGAAATCAAACTGCCAAGATCTGCTGGATCATCGAAAAAGCAAGAGAGTTCCAGAAAAACATCTATTTCTGGTTTATTGACTATGCCAAAGCCTTTGACTGTGTGGATCACAATATATTGTGGAAAATTCTGAAAGATATAGGAATACCAGACCAGCTGACTTGCCTCTTGAGAAACCTGAATGCAAGTCAGGAAGTAATAGTTAGAACTGGACATGGAACAACAGCCTGACTTTGTTTTTAGGGGCTCCAAAATCACTGCAGATGATGATTGCAGCCATGAAATTGAAAGACTCTTACTCCTTGGAAGGAAAGTTATGACCAACCTAGACAGCATATTCAAAAGCAGAGACATTACTTTTCAACAAAGGTCCATCTAGTCAAGGCTATGTTTTTTCCAGTGGTTATGTATGGATGTGAGAGTTGGACTATAAAGAAAGCTGAACACCAAAGAATTAATGCTTTTGAACTGTGGTGTTGGAGAAGACTCTTGAGAGTCCCTTGGACTGTAAAGAGATCCAACCAGTCCATCCTAAAGGAGATAAGTCCTGGGTGTTTATTGGAAGGACTGATGTTAAAGCTGAAACTCAAATAGTTTGGCCACCTGATGTGAAGAGCCAACTCAATTGAAAAGACCCTGATATTGGGAAAGATTGAAGGCAGGAGGAGAATGGCTCAACAGAGAATGAGATGGTTAGATGGCATCACTGACTCAGTGGACATGAGTTTCTGTAAATTCCAGGAGTTGGTGATGGACAGGGAGGCCTGGAGTGCTGCGGTTCATGGGGTCACAAAGTCAGACACAACTGAATGACTGAACTGAACTGAACTGAAAAGTGATTTTGTCTAGAGAGATTTACTAAAGATATTGATATTTTGGTCTCTAGACAAAATCACTTTTCAGTTCAGTACCTGAAAATAGGCCACATTTTGGAAATATTGCCTTAGTTGTAGAAAAAAGCAAACAAAACCAAAATGTACTTTAACAAATGTAAAAAACAATAGGTTTGATAGGATCTTGTTAAGACTAAAATCAGTTGAGAAGAAAACCTTTCTTGTTTTCTGCTAGTCTTTTGGGTTCAAATTTGAATTTATTCATCCAATCACTTACTCCACAAAGTAACTGAGTGTCTACCTGAAGCTTGGCACAAGCTAGATGTGTGTGTACAATGGCAGGAGAGAATTCCTTCCTTCTTGGAATTTATGTCTCATCAAGTAGTGGATTAATAAAGAATCAAATAGTGAAAGTCACTGTGGACATGCGTTTGTGTGTCATTAGTCCTTGGAAGGAAAATTCTGAGGTGCCATGAGGTGCTTTGGCAAAGTCACTGGTGTAGTTTTGGAGGTGGTGCCTCCTGGTAAGGCTGAAGAAGTTACCTGAAGAATTCTGTGTGTGGGCTGGGGGAGGTGGGAGGCTGATGCTTCTCACTTACTTGGGGATGTGATGTGACACAGGTTTCTAGTGCACAAGATGGGGATCTGTGCATTTGAGAAACCAAGAATGTCTGAGGCTGCAGAGTAGAGAGCTGGAGGCCTGAGCAGGGTATTGTACAGGGCTCTACAGGTGACATCAAAGTTTTTATCATCTTAGAGCTCAGCCTGGCTGCAACCTGGGAATAGGGCAGGGAGGTGGGGTGAGGACCTTGAGAAGAGGTGGGGAGATGAGGTGTCAGGAGGTTAATGCCATATGTGGTCCAGGGACGAGATGATGTGTTTAGGTTTAGGGTGCAATAGAGAGACTTGGCCAGATTTGAGAGATAGTCGGGGCACGTCTTGAGTTGGGTATTGAGGGTGGGAAATGTGGATCTCAGTCTGCTTCACCTTTTGGGGCTATAAAATCACCTGAATTCACTCAAATAATGAATACCAGAGGAGAACCAAAATTGGGGAGGAAAGCATGAACTTGGTTTTGAATTCTGAGATGCTTAGAAATATCTAAATGTTTGCTGTAAGACCCACTTCACTGACTGTCCTTGGCCCGATTCAGCTTCCTATCCTGTTCAGTTCAGTTCAGTTCCTCAGTTGTGTTTGACTCTTTGCAACTCCGTGTAAGGCAGCACACCAGGCTTCCCTGTCCATCACCAACTCCTGAAGCTTGCTCAAACTCATGTTCATTGAGTTGGTGATACCATCCAACCACCTCATCCTCTGTCGTCCCCTTCTCCTCCTGCCTTCAATATTTCCCAGCATCAGGGTCTTTTCAAATAAGTCAGTTCTTCACATCAGGTGCCCAAAGTATTGGAGTTTCAACTTCAACATCAGTCCTTCCAATGACTGATTTCCTTTAGGATTGACTGGTTGGATCTCCTTACAGTCCAAGGGACTCTCAAGAGTCTTCTCCAATACCAAAGTTCAAAATTCATCCATTCCTCGGCACTCAGCTTTCTTTATAGCCCAACTCTCAGTCCTCTTGCCTGGAAAATCCCATGAATGGAGGAGCCTGGAGGGCTGCAGTCCATGGGGTCGCTGAGGGTCAGACATGACTGAGTGACCTCACTTTCACTTTTCACTTTCATGCATTGGAGAAGGAAATGGCAACCCACTCCAGTGTTCTTGCCTGGAGAATCCCAGGGACGGGGGAACCTGGTGGGCTGCCGTCTATGGGGTTGCACAGAGTCGGACACGACTGAAGTGATTTAGCATATCCATACATGACCACTGGAAAAACCTTAGCTTTGACTAGAAGGACCTTTGTTGGCAATGTAATTTCTCTGCTTTTTAATATGTTGTCTAGGTTTGTCATAGCTTTTCTTCCAAGGAGCAAGTGTCTTTTAATTTCATAGCTGCAGTCACCATCTGCAGTGATTTTTGGAGCCCAAGAAAATAAAGTCTGTCACTGTTTCCATTGTTTCCCCAAATATTTGCCATGAAGTAATGGGACCAGATGCCATGATCTTAGTTTTCTGAATGTTGAGTTTTAAGTCAACTTTTCACTCTCTTCTTTCACTTTCATCGAGAAGCTCTTTAGTTCTTATCCTGTTATTTAGTTCCTATCCTGTTATATACTTCTTATGCTTTTATCTAACAGGTAATAGACAATGATTGGATGTCCATTTTCTTCCTCAACCTGCCTCTCACTTAGATGGGTTAAAGGGCAGCAAGAGTGGAAGAAAAGGGCAGCTGAGTGTACTGATAGGTGGTTAGAGTTGGGTGAGTTTTTATCACAGATGGGCTGGAGGTGGTGGACATGAGGAGTTTAGAATACAGTGTGGGGTTGAGCTCTGCAGCCCTACTCTCCCCTGCAGCCTGGGACTCAGTAGACTGGATGGTCATCTCCTAGGATTTCTTCTCAGGTCATACCTGGGAGTCCTAGAAAGGAAACCCACCACCCCTGCCCACCTTGGACAGGGTGTGGTGGTCCATACCCACAGGCAGACCTACACGTGGTCTTCATAGTTTTGTGTCTTCTTGTTTATACATGTTTTTCAATTTCCTTTTTTCATATAGAGAATATGAGGATTTATTATGATTTTATGGTCCAAGAAATCCCTCTATTTTTTTTTCTCAATAAGAAAAGGGGTCTGAAGGTCTTGGCATTGAATGACTCTACTAGGATTGTAAATATCTTGCCTCTGAAGCACTGAAAGTCCAGTGATTTTACATGCTATAAAATGAGTCTCTGAGGTTATATTGTTCATAAAACAGGTTTTCCATTTCCAGCCACTGGGAACTCAATCTTTTTGGCTACAATTCTGATGTTGATACTTTCCTGCAGAACCTGTTCTGGGTCTAAGAGAAATTTTTTTATTTTATTTTATTTTTAAACTTTACATAATTGTATTAGTTTTGCCAAATATCAAAATGAATCCGCCACAGGTATACATGTGTTCCCCATCCCGAACCCTCCTCCCTCTTCCCTCCCCATACCATCCCTCTGGGCCGTCCTAGTGTACCAGCCCCAAGCATCCAGCATCGTGCATCGAACCTGGACTGGCAACTCGTTTCCTACATGATATTTTACATGTTTCATTGCCATTCTGCCAAATCTTCCCACCCTCTCCCTCTCCCACAGAGTCCATAAGACTGTTCTATACATCAGTGTCTCTTTTGCTGTCTCGTACACCGGGTTATTGTTACCCTCTTTCTAAATTCCATATATATGCGTTAGTATACTGTATTTATTTTTTTCCTTCTGGCTTACTTCACTCTGTATAATAGGCTCCAGTTTCATCCACCTCATTAGAACTGATTCAAATGTATTCTTTTTAATGGCTGAGTAATACTCCATTGTGTATATGTACCACTGCTTTCTTATCCATTCATCTGCTGATGGGCATCTAGGTTGCTTCCATGTCCTGGCTATTATAAACAGTGCTGCGATGAACATTGGGGTACACGTGTCTCTTTCCCTTCTGGTTTCCTCAGTGTGTATGCCCAGCAGTGGGGTTGCTGGATCATAAGGCAGTTCTATTTCCAGTTTTTTAAGGAATCTCCACACTGTTCTCCATAGTGGCTGTACTAGTTTGCATTCCCACCAACAGTGTAAGAGGGTTCCCTTTTCTCCACACCCTCTCCAGCATTTATTATTTGTAGACTTTTGGATCGCAGCCATTCTGACTGGTGTGAAATGGTACCTCATATTGGTTTTGATTTGCATTTCTAAGAGAAATTTAATTTCAGCTTTTTCATTAGCCTGAGTCCTGGAGAAGAATCCAGCCAGCACTTCTGCACCTTCATGAGTTGGTCATGTACTGAATGGAGTGTCATTTAACCCCTGGAAGACTATGACTCTTTCCCTACTCAAACCTATTATTTGTGAACAAGCACTCAATAGATTTAATTCCTTACTTAGTGCTTGTTCTTTACTTTCATCTTCTTTTTTTGAAAGTGGAAAATTTCTGTTCTACTGTGCACATACTTAACATTGTTTTTTTATCTTGGTAACACATTTAAGCTAAAATTGGAATTTCTGTCTAGACAAAATGTATAACATATATGTGTAACCTTTTGCTTGTTGCTGTGTTAGCTCAGACTGTGTAAGGCTATAGTAGTCATGTAGTCAGTGTTTGTTCCTTCCCTTATCTATGATGGTTGACTCTGTGCAAAGCTTGGTCTCAGTTGGAGTTGTGACTGTAGGTGCATGAATGATGAAGTGTCTCCCCTCTGTGTGACTTACTACCTCTCTGTGGATTCAGAGGTAGGGAGGACAGTGTGAGCCTGGATTGTCCTGAATGGTTCCATGGAGAGTTAGCATTTGAGATGGACTCGGAAGGATGGGTGGGGTTAGTACTCAGGGTATCCAGGCAGAGGCCACCTGGGGAGTGTGGACTTAGGTACTGATGGGTCTCTGGGTGTGTTAAGCATGGTGGACACTCAGAGGTGCTGTAAAGAGATCACGAAGAAGTGATGTTGGAATCGGTTTGGTGGTGTTGGGGAGGGCTGGGGAAGGAACCAGCAAAAGAAAAGTTGTATTAATATTTTCAGTGCTTAATAGTGGGTAGAATTCTGAAATTATGTTGTTTTGAGAGAAAAGCATTGGGAGAGGGATGAGCTATATCAGAACAGGTGAGAGCTCGTACCTGGCTGACTACAGAAGAGGTGGTGTGGAGAGAGAACTCAGGCTGTGGTGGTTGAGAGTCTGCAGAGGAGTCCTCAGACCGCCATCCATCCACCCTGTCTCCTGATGGACTCGGGCTCGGAGCGGGGAGGAGGAGCCATTCCCAGCATTAGGCTCTCAGTGAGCCTGCATGAGAGGAGGAGGGAACAAGTGGATGGTGTCTCCCACCAGCTGGTTTTTGAGAGAGATGCAGGGATCACGATGTCTTTCTTTTCCTGCACAGAAGCAGGTTTTCATGTTCAGTTTTTAACCAGTTGTTCTTTTGCAGTAGAAGATCGCAAAAACATTTATGATTTGGGAGCATGATATTCTGGGTGTCAAGGACTTGAAGTGTGTTTATGATTTTTAGGGTAATAGGTTACTGATTATGTGTTGTTTTCCTTCTCCCACATCCTCAGATACTTATTTCAGTTTCTCCCTATGTTGGTTTGGACTCAGTTTGCCTGTGAGTCCTAGAATTACCCATGTTAAAGCTGCTTACACAGATAGTTCATTTTTCTCTCATGCAAGTGTCCTTATAAGGCTCTGTATAGGGCTGCTGTAACCAGGTACCACAAACAGATGCTTAAAACCCCAGAAATTGATTGTTTCTCAGTCCTGGAGCCTAGAAGTCTGAAGTCAAGGAGTCAGCAGGGTCACTATCCCTCTGAATCCTGCAAGAGGGAATCCTTCCTTGCCTCTGTTAGCTTAAGTTGTTGCAGGAAAACCTTGATCTTCCTTGGCTTGTAACTGCCATCACTCCAGCTTCTGTCTCCATCATCACATGGGAATTTTCTGCCAGTGTGTGTATGTCTCTGGTTTTCTCTTCTTATAAGGACACTAATATTGGATTTGGGGCCTACCCTACTCCAGTGTGATCTCACCTTAACTGATTACATTTGCAGCAACCCTGTTTTTAAGTCATATTTTGAGGTAAGAGTTTAGGATTTCATCGGACTTTTTTTGTGTGTGGGAATCATCCTCCATGGTGTTAGGGACTCAGACTCTTTCTTTTTTAAACAAAAATTTAATTTTATCTGTGCTGGGTCTTCACTGCTGCACAGATTTTTCTCCAGCTGTGGCAAGCAAGCTTCTTACTGTGGTGACTTCTCTTGTGGAGCATGGGCTCCAGGTGCCCAGGCTTCGGTAGTTGTGGCACTTGGGCTCTAGAGCTCAGACTCAGTAGTTGTGGAACATGGGCTTAGTTGCTCTGTGGCATGTAGAATCTCTTGGACCAGGGATCAAGTTCGTGTCCCCTGCATTGACAGGCAGATTCTTATCTACTGCATCACTAGGGAAGTCCCAGACTCCTTCTTGTTACTCCATTGTGTATGGCCTTGACCAAGGTGGCAGCCTCCAAAACCCAGGCCATGGGGCAGAGGAAGGTTCTGGACATTGTCACTCTCCACTGACCTGGATTTAGTCAGATGGCTGCTCCTATCTGCTTGGGAGCCTAGAGAGCGAGGGCCTCCTTCCAGGCTGCTACTTGCAGCTAAAATCTGGGGTTTGGGAAGAATGAGAGCAGATTTTGAGGACAGCCAGCAGTCTCTGCCACATTTTCATGGTTCTTGGAAGAGGCGATGGCACTGGGGTTGTCTCAGTTGTTTACTCAATTTCTCTGCCATAGTAGCTTTTCTTGTTGGATTATATCTAGCATTTGCAGGACAGGAGGGAGTTTTCCTGCATAAGATTATGCTAGCTTTGTAGTATTTCTCAGGAGTTGGTTTTAATCAGCTGCATTCCACTGAATATGACTTCCCTGGTGGCTCAGATGGTAAAGCATCTGTCTACAATGCGGGAGACCCGGGTTTGATCCCTGGGTTAGGAAGATCCCCTGGAGAAGGAAATGGCAATCCACTCCAGGACTATTGCCTGGAAAATCCCATGGACAGAGGAGCCTGGTAGGCTACAGTCCATGGGGTCGCAAAGGGTCAGACACAACTGAGCAACTTCACTTTCTTTCTTTCCACTGAATAACTGCTAAACAATGTGAACATGGCAAGAAGTGGGAGCTACAGTCACTCCTGTTGTAGGAGAGAGGGCAGTGTCTAAGAAGAAGAGACAGTGATTGTGGAAAGATGCTTGTAAAATATTTTTAAGGGAAATTTAAGAGCACTTCATTTTCAGAATAATGACTTAAGTGATAATTAATGGAAAACAGTGATACTGACTTAAAACACATTAGGAGAAAGGCAGAGTGTGTTTAAGTGTCCAGGGAAAAGTCATGATGCAAAACAGGCATTGCCAGGGTTTTCGTTTGGCATCTCTGCCGTTGGTCTTGCTGTCCCAGCCTGTCCTGTGCCCCTTGATGCCTGAAGGCCTGGGCATGGCCTTCCTCGCTGTGTTCCTAGCAGTGTCACATGGTGCTTGGCACCTGGTGGAATTCAGTGGGTATTTGTGGAATCGTTTCCTACCAATTCTCCTGTTTGTTATTAGTAACTCAAAAGGTAAACAATAAAAATGTCCAGGTTCTAAATGTGTTGAAGTTTGAAGTCATATTTTCTCTTAAAGGGGGAACCAGTATACTTGTTGAGAAAGTCACTACTTTGCTCACGGCCAGGAACTGTTTATTTTATATATATATATATATATATATATATATGTATATATATATCTGTATGTATATATATATGGGGCTTCTCAGGCGGTACTAGTGGTAAATAACCTTATGTTTATATGACTTCCCAGGTGGCACAGTAGTAAAGAATCCTCCTGCGAATGCAAGAGATGCAGGTTTGATCCCTAGGCTGGGAAGATCCCCTGGAGAAGGAAATGTCAACCCATTCCAGTATTCTTGCCCAGAAAATCCCATGCAGGTCTCAAAAGAGTCATACTTGACTGAGCAGTTAAACAATAGTGTTTGTATATAAAATATTCTTATATGTGCTTTATATATAAATGTTTATATATACACATACATATGTATATAAAACACTATGCATACTGTATATACTACATTATATGATTATGTATACCATATGATATATATTACTCTATATAACATATATTATTTAGTATGTTCTGATATGAAACAAAACTAGTTTAAGTACAGCTGACAAACTTATATGTAGGCTGTATAAAATCTTTTATTATAAATTCCAAGAAAGCAATTATTTTTATTTGTGCTTTGTTCTTGCATTTTAACAATATGTGTTTCTCCTTTTTCTGTAGAACTTCCTATTACTTGATGAGATACCACAGCTCAACCCTCAGCTGCCATCAGATGGTGAAACGATAGTGGACGTGAATGATTTCACTGCTTCTTGGGATAAGGTAACAAGTCCTCCACCCCAAGATCATGACTACTAATTGACAACTGAAGATATAGGTTTATGGGAGAATGATGAGGTTTTCCACATGGTGTAAAATGTAATTTGCTCATATATTGAGAGTATGTTATAAAAATTCTCAAAATCAGGAATAAGGTTTGCAGCTAATGGAGATTAAGTGTAAAATCAGCCTAAGACATTTGATATGTTGCTCTTTATTTCATTTTCAAGAGAGTTTTCAAAGTATTAGCACATCTTGAATTTAAAGTACATGTGTTTATGATGTTAGAATGTACAGGATTGGATGGACAAAATGGTGCAGTGCAGAATGGTTTAATGAATACACAGAGATTTGTTAAAGAGGCTTTGGGGAATCAGTGTACATTTTTTGCCTTGATTATCAGATCACTTTCTTGTACAGGCAGTGAGGCCATGATCTGGATCTTTGCTGTGGGGTAGAGTGGGGGCTCCCCCATCCTAAGCTTCTGGATGGTTCTGGCTACTTTGGTAGCAGCCAGGGGCAGGAAGGAAACAGCAGGTGGGCGTAGTGAGCACCATTGATTCCTAGTTGAAGGGCCTGCAGTGTGTGGAAACTGACAGGGAGAACTGGTGAGTTTCCAACATTTAGTTTATTTATGACTTTCTGGCAAACAGAAAAAAACAAGGGTCCACTTTCAAAATTGCACATGCAATGTTGCCTCCTTTATCAATGATTGAAATGTTCCTGCCTCCATGGTTCCCTGGTCCTCTGTGCACATCCTCCCATATCAGTATGGATTAGTCAGGAGAAAAGAACCCCACCATGGGAGAGGGAGTTCCATTCAGGGAATTAGTTACATAGATGATAAGAGTGGGGAAAAGCAGAAACAGCAAAATGGTGGTGGGTGAGACAACCCAGAAATTAGCAAAGGCAGGAAACTGTTCCCGCCCGAGAGCCGGGAGGACTCAGGAAGATGTCTCTACCAGAGGGTCCACTCTCCAGAGCAGAACTCAGAAGCCTGGCTGCTGTCAGAGTGGGGACCATAGGGCAAGTGTCTAGACTCTGTAGACTCCTCCTGTCTTTCATGCCTGTGACTCTGTTTTGCCACCTGCATGGTGTTCACCAACTTCTGATTAAGTGCCTGCCATCTCCATCAATAGCACAGTAGGATAATATGTTCCCGAATATATAAAACCACATCCCTGTACCAGTTGAACATGGCAACTCACAGAAGGTGCCTGACTGACCTATCCTGAGAGTTTCTCATACCTTATTCCAGTAGATTTACCTCCTGCTTCGTATTTCTCGTCACAGTACTCTTGAAGCATTTATGGAAAGCACTAAAATTCCATTTTAAATACCACTCCATGTGATTGCTAACACATATTTTTTAATGACCCATTACCAAATTTCTTTTGTACCAAATTATGCAGCATTTTAAAATGAGCTATTTTGTTTTTCTTTCAAGAACTTAATAACATGTTCTCAGACTTTTGTGCAACTTGCATTGTAAAACAGAACAGCCTGTTATGTTGTCCTGGCCTTGCCTATGGAAGGACTGTGCCCCTTGCTGGGGTCATTAGTAATTATGGCTGTCAGGTTAGATCATGGGTGAGAGATCCCTTGGATGGGGGACACAGACACTGGGGTTTTAAAAAGAGAAGCTGACATATATCAAAATGAATCCGCCACAGGCACACATGTGTTCCCCATCCTGAACCCTCCTCCCTCCTCCCTCCCCATACCATCCCTCTGGGTTGTCCCAGTGCACCAGCCCCAAGCATCCAGTATCGTGCATCGAACCTGGACTGGCAACTCGTTTCATATATGATATTATACATATTTCAATGCCATTCTCCCAAATCCTGTGGTGGATTCATTTCGATATATGGCAGAACCAATACAATATTGTAAAGTTTAAAAATTAAAAAAAAAAAAAAAAGGAAAAAAAGAAGTGTAACCCCAAAATAAATAAAATAAAAAGAGAAGCTGAATCTGAATGAAGCCCCTGCTGGGTTGGGAGGCAGGAGAGAGACATGAACTCTGTAACCTGCTTCACTAGACAGCCAGGTGGGCAGGTGGGGGCAGGTCTCAGGGACCTAGGTCTCATTCATGAAATGATGGGACTTGGTCTCAATCTTGAAGCTGTAAAATAAATGGTCCTGTGGGAGCCCCCATTTCTTCATGGGGCAGGGGTTTTCAACTATGTCTGGTACAGAGTAGGGTCTCAGCTGATGATCCTTGTTGAGTCAGCATCCCCTGAGTCTGGATAACCAGGAGTTTACTGGACCCAGCACCTCTGTGGTGCTGAGTGCTGCCCTCTACTGGTCTCGGCAGAGTAGTGCCCGATCCTGAAGCCTGAACAGGGAGGGAACTCAGTGTTTGACCCTGGGAAACAGTGAGGGGTGGTGACAGGGAGCTGATGTTGGTATGTGACTCATTGTTTTTTAGTCATAACTGAGTGATAAGTAATAAAATAAGAACCGCAAGTGGCAGAAAAGAATAAAGAAGTGGAGAAGGTTAAAAAATATTTCTTATGTTTTAACATCTAACTTCTTATTGGTAGATTTATAGTTTCTTTAAAATTTGGGGCTAGTGTTTTTGACCATGCAAAATAATTGTCATTTTTTAGCATTTGAATGCTTTATAATTAGTTCATTTCTTTCCGGAGAACTTTTTAATTTTGAGGAATATCCAGACTTAAATTCAGAATTGTGTTTTTAGTCTTTGTGGCACTTTAGAGTCAAGTGTCAGCATTCGTTTTTCTTTTTTTAAGCATTGGCAGCTATTGACAATTTTCTTAACACTTATGATATGTAAAGACACAATGAACCTGTAAGTCTCTCAAGAATGTGACTTGTTATTGGCACAATGAATACTTTGTCCTCTATTGCATTGGGTGGGGGTACTAGTGCATGTATCTCTATGGTTTTTGTTGTTATTTGGTTCCTTTGGGCTTCCCAGGTGGCTCAGACAGTAAATAAGCTGCCTGTTTTTCTTCAGTAGAAGTACTTTCTTATCCTCCGTTCAGCCAAGACAGATAATGTATGTAAATACATATAAAGTTGAGGCTTTATCGCTTTGATTCATCATGTCATAATTAACTTATTCTCCCTTTTTTGTTGTTGTTGGTGGTGGTGGTATTAAATTAGAGCTCTTGTTAAAAATTAGAGCTTGGACCATTATTAATAGCACTTAATTTGCCAGGAGTGACTATTATATAAAGTGTACCGCTTTGCTTGCTGAGCACTACTGAGGTTCATTCTTTATGAAATGAAAGTGGAGAGATTAGTGGAGATTTCAATTATTTAATTAAAGGCCAGGCATGCCAGGAACTTATGCTGCACCTTGTGGGGGTTGATTGATGCTTTTGTACTGGGGTGCTGGAGAAGACTCTTGAGAGTTCCTTGGACAACAAAGAGATCAAACCTGTCAATCTTAAAGGAAATCAGTCCTGAACATTCATTGGAAGGACTGATGCTGAAGCTCCAACATTTTGGCCACCTGATGTGAAGAACTGACTCATTGGAAAAGTCCCTGATGCCGGGAACAATTGAAGGCAGAAAGAGTAGGGGATGACAAAGGATGAAATGGTTGGATGGCATCACCGACTCCATGGACATGAGTTTGAGTGAGCTCTGGGAGTTGGTGATGGACAGGGAAGCCTGGCATGCTTCAGTACATGGGGTTGCAAAGAGTTGGACATGACTGAGTGACTGAACTGAATTGAACTGTGAAGATTAATGAGACAGTTAAAACCAAGGGTCATAATGAAAACTTATAAATGATTAAAAGCCTCCCAAGCTGGATATTCTATTAAGTGCATTATATTAATAAGCTTATGTGCATTATTCAGTTTGCGTTTCAGGCAGGTGCCTTGTCATTTCTACTACTAAAATTCTGTGGGTGTCTAGAGCTATGTCCTTATGGAAATCTGGTAAAAGAATGAGCCTTGTTAACCCCCAAAGAGTTATGTATGATTGGATGAAAAGGCCTCCAGGACTTACTGTCTTAAAATAGGAAGGACAAAAATGTGGATTACATTAGCATATCAATGACTATTACATAATTTTCTCTACCTTCTGAAGTAATGTATGTTACTTTATTGAAATGGGCACATTTTTATAAACTTTAATTTGCAGAAATCAGGAACCCCAACCCTACAAGACCTTTTCTTTAGTGCCAGACCTGGTGAACTGTTAGCTGTGGTTGGACCTGTGGGTGCAGGAAAGGTAAGTTGTGATGCCTTTTGTCAGCTTGATGCAACACCATTGCCCTTGTTAAATTCTCAGAGTTGAGCCCAGAGCTATGCGTGACACAGTTTGAATTGGTTGGGTGTACCTAGAACAGCGTTTCTCAATCTGTGTTCCATGGAATATTAGTTTTGCAAGAAGGTTTCATGGCCAAATAAATCTAGATAAGCACACACTGTGTTTTCTTTCTTGGTGCTTCACATTGCACAGTTGGGGACCATTGTCAGGAATTTGGACTTCTCAGTGAATGAAATTATTGATGTGACAGCTGTTCAGGTTGGATGGAGACTGTGGGGACTTATTTTCATCACAGTGGCCCCTCTAGGAAGTCTGGAGGTGGTGAAGGCTCTTCCAGGAAGCTCTGAGCATTTCCTCATGGGACTTGATGTGATCCTTTCAGTGCATGTATAGTGAATGTTCAGCCATGTGCTGGAGCTAATGACACAGATGTGAGCCAGATCCCGATGTCTCTACTGTTCAGAGGCAAACAGGTTCCAGGGCGAGACAGACACACAGGCAGTTTATCTCAGCCCAGTATGGTGAGCGCTCTGATGGTGTAGACACAGATACGTCACTTCTGTGTGTCACAAGAGATTTGAAAGACGTGCACTTGCACTTAGTGTCCTGTGTTGTGAAACAACGAAATACAGAAACCTAAATGTGGATGTGTACATGACAGGGTGATGATTTCCTCTATGATGGACTTTTGCTCTTTAGACACAACTCATTTCAGAATTCTTTTAAGTAATCATCTTTGGATATATTCTTCACACATAGCTATTTAAGGATAAGTGTTTGTCAAGTGAAGGATACCTGAATGCAGGAACAACTGCACTAAACATCAGATACATGAAATACACATCTTGCTGGGCTGCTCTGCTAGTGAAGGATGTTAAACATTCTTAGTTTTTGCTGAGTGTAGTGCTTAATTTGGGTGCTCCTTTTGGGCAGAGGAGATTGTTATAGTATTTTATTAATATTCCTTATCAACCATTCATTTGCATTGACCACTTCTGTTATTTTCATTTGTTTTTGTCCAAACTTCCAGGGCTGTACTTTATCCTGTTCTAAATGCAAGTGTTCTATTGTGTATCAAGCACCATCCTGGGGTCAGCTGTGCTATGGGATGTGTTTCATCCTGAGTGCTGCCTGTTCATGTGTGTGTGTTGCCATCTGTTTCAGTCATCACTGTTACGTGCTGTGCTGGGGGAGCTGCCCCCGAGCCAGGGGCAGGTCAGCGTGCACGGGAGGATCGCGTATGTTTCTCAGCAGCCCTGGGTGTTCTCAGGAACTGTGAGGAGTAACATTTTATTTGGAAAGAAATATGAAAAAGACCGATATGAAGAAGTAATAAAGGCTTGTGCTTTGGGAGAGGTGAGTAAGGACTTTTGAGTAGCATGTACTAGAATTTCAAATGACAGACTTGGTTTAAACTATCAGTAAAGTTTGTTGAAAGTTCTTTTTTTTAAAAAAGTTTGAAAGATCTTTCAGTGTTGTTTAATATTTACACCGGTCTTCTTAGTGAGTATGCAGGCAAATATGCTAATCCTTCAATCCTAATGTCATAAGGACGCTCACAGAATGCTTTGTTGAGGAGGGGGTTGTTTCACTTTGTGAAGTTTCATTTGCTTTTAACTTATTTTCGTAGTGGAGAATTACAAAAATTTCTAAAATTAGAGTGCACAGTGTAATGAGCCCTCATGTGCCCACTCCCCACCTTCAAGCAGGAGCAGCTGGTTGATGCAGTCTTGCTGCATCTCCACCCCTGCCCTCTGCCAGCCCCACCCCCACCCCAGGTTATTCTGGAGCAGATCCTAGACCTCAGATTTGTTCATCTGTAAAGCATTCAGCTCAGCTGGTAAAGAGTCTGCCTGCAATGTGGGAGACCTGGGTTTGATCCCTGGATTGGGACGATCTCCTGGAGACGGGAACGGCTACCCACTGCAGTATTCTAGCCTGGAGAATTCCATGGACTCTGTAGTTCATGGGGTTGTGAAGAATCGGACATGACAGAGTGACTTTCACTTATACTTTCAAAGCTTCACTGGTGGCTCAGAGGATAAAGACCCTGCCTGCAGTTCAGGAGATGTGGGTTCAGTTTCTGGGCTCAGAAGATCTCCTGGAGAAGGGAATGATTACCCACTCCAATATTCTTGCCTGGTGGGCTACAGTCCATTGGGTTGCAAAGAGTAAGACACCACTGAGCGACTAACACACTAATATTTTACTAGTTTTTCTCTAAGAGATAGGAGAGCCTTTGGAAAAACATATTATTTCATCTGAAATATAACCCCAATTCTTCAATATTATCAGCCTTCTAGTTTACATATTGCTAATCATCTCACTGAGAAGTCTCCTTTACCATTGGTTTGAATCAGACTCCACATGAGGTCTGCCCCCTGCACTTGGTTGGTACCTCCTCAGTCCCTTTCAGTCTCTAGATTTTTCTCTGCACTTGGTTATGACTGGTATTTTTATTTAAAGAAAAGAGAATGCTTTAACATTTCTTCTTAATACTGCATTGTTTCACTGGGGGAGAGATTGTTTTCAGAAAAGACTGTGTTTCACAGAAAATGGCAAGGTGAAACTCTGAAATTTAGATGAAATCAGTGAATGAATGGTGAAAATGAAATTACCTGATAAGACAATATAATCTGGCAAAAAAGAAAGAAAAATGTAAATACTGATAAATACTATGTTACTCTCTTAGGTTATAAAAATTGAAATGATAGCATTAAAGGGCTTCTCCTCCTCAGGGCCTGTTCAGTGCAGTGTGTTCTTTTGTACTGTAGAAAAAGATTGGGACAGTCTTTCAAAGGCACGGTGTTGAAGGCTCCAAACTCACTTTGTGAAGCAATAGTAATTGTGCCTGAACAATGAGCTGAACATCATAGATTGTATCAGATGAGCATCACTTTGTGATTATGTGAACAAAACAGAATTGCCTGTTTAATGCTCTTGTTTCTTTCCCCTGGGTTGTTGTTAATGTGAGATCTTCTTTTGTGGAAATGATATTGTTACTGAATCCACTCTTTTCATGCAGTGGACTCAGTAACAATATCATGAAGCACAAGCTGGAATCAAGATTACTGGGAGAAATATCAATAACCTCAGATATGCGGATGACACCACCCTTATGGCAGAAAGTGAAGAGGAACTGAAGAGCCTCCTGATGAAGGTGAAAGAGGAGAGTGAAAAGGCTGGCTTAAAATCCAACATTCAAAAAACTAAGATCATGGCATCCAATCCCAACACTTAATGGCAAATAGATGGGGAAACAATGGAAACAGTGACAGACTTTATTTTCTTGGGCTCAAAAATCACTGAAGATGGTGACTGAAGCCATGAAATTAAAAATGCTTGCTCCTTGGAAGAAAAGCTATGATGCACCTAGACAGCGTATTAAAAAGCAGAGACATTACTTTGCTGACAAAGGTCTGTCTAGTAAAGCCTATGGTTTTTCCAGTAGTCATGCATGGATGTGAGAGTTGGACCATGAAGAAAGCAGAGTGCCAAGGAATTGATGCTTTTGAACTATGGTGTTGGAGAAGACTCTTGAGAGTCCCTTGAACTGCAAGGAGATCCAACCAGTTCTAAAGGAAAGCAGTCCTGAATATTCATTGGAAGGACTGATGCTGAAGCTGAAGCTCCAATACTGTGGCCATCTGATGCAAAGAACTGACTCATTGGAAAAGATCCTGATACTGGGAGAGATTGAAGGCAAGAGGAGAAGGAAATAATTGAAGATGAGATGGTTGGATAGCATCACTGACTTGATGGACATGAGTTTGAGCAAGCTCTGGGAGTTGGTGATGGACAGCGAAGCCTGGCATGCTGTAGTCCATGGGGTATCAAAGAGTTGGAATGACTGAGTGACTGAACTGAACTGAGTCCAAGCTCAGTCTGCTCACTGCACCGTAGGCCAATAAGCCTGAGATGAGGTGTTGAGACAAAGAAGGGAGTTTATTCAGGAAGCCACTGACAGAGAAGATCAGTTCAGTCACTCAGTTGTGTCTGACTCTTTGACAAAACATGGTCCACTGGAGATGGCAACGGCAAGCCACTTCAGTATTCTTGCCTTGAGAACCTCATGAACAGTATGAGAAGGCAAAAAGATAAGACACTGAAAGATGAACTCCCCAGGTCAGTAGGTACCCAGTATGCTACTGGAGATCAGTGGAGAAATAACTCCAGAAAGAATGAAGAGACGGAACCAAAGCAAAAACAACACCGAGTTGTGAATGTGACTGGTGATGGAAGTAAAGTCCAATGCTGTAAAGAACCATATTGCATAGGAACCTGGAATATTAGGTCCATGAATCAAGACATATTGAAAGGGGTCAAACAGGAGATGATAAGGGTGAACATTGATGTTGTAGGAATCAGTGAATTAAAATGGAGTGGAACAGGCGAATTTAACTCAGATGACCATTATATCTACTATTGTGGGCAAGAACCCTTTAGAAGAAATGGAGTAGCCATCATAGTCAACAAAAGAGTCCAAAATGCAGTACTTGGATGCAATCTCAAAAACAACAGAATGATCTCTGTTCGTTTCCAAGGCAAACCATTCAATATCATGGTAATCCAAGTCTATGTCCTGACCAGTAATGCTGAAGAAGCTGAAGTTAAATGGTTCTGTGAAGACCTACAATATCTTCTAGAACTAACATCCAAAAAGATGTCCTTTTCATTATAGGGGACTGGAATGCAAAAGTAGGAAGTCAAGAGACACCTGGAATAACAAGCAAATTTAGCCTTGGAATACGGAATGAAGCAGGGCAAAGGCTAACAGAGTTTTGCCAAGAGAATGCACTGGTCATAGCAAACACCCTCTTCCAACAACACAAGAGAAGACTCTACACATGGACATCACCAGATGGTCAACACCAAAATCAGATTGATTATATTCTTTGCAGCCAAAGATGGAGAAGCTCTATACAGTCAGCAAAAACAAGACTGGGAGCTGACTGTGGCTCAGATCATGAACACTTTATTGCCAAATTAAGACTTAAATTGAAGAAAGTAGGGAAAACCACTAGACCATTCAGGTATGACATAAATCAAATCCCTTATGATTATAGAGTGGAAGTGACAAATAGATTCAAGGGATTAGATCTGATAGAGTGCCTGAAGAACTATGGACAAAGGTTCGTGACATTGTACAGGAGGCAGTGAACAAGACCATCCCAAGAAAAAGAAATGCAAAAAGGCAAAATGATTCTCTGAGGAGGCCTTACAAATAGCTGAGATGTCAGGTTAGCACCTCAAAATAGCCATCTCATCAGGGGCAGGATGTCACGTTCTTCTGTGAATCAGAGATGGTTGGACATGAGGAAACAAAGTAAAAAGATCATTTAATTCTTGTGAATATCTTATAAAGCAGCAAGCCTCATGTGGGAGATAAGTTAGTTTCACTTCCTTATAATCCTTCACAGGTGGGCAGGGTCAGGCTATCTTCTTGAGGCAGGCCATTATGCATTCCTGCAGTAACAAAAGCAGAAAGATAAAGATTAAAGTCACAGAGGCAGATCCATTATGAGTTCAAAATTAACCCTTCCTGGTTACAGTATCAAGGTAGCACGAATGAGCTCGATTTTTATTAAATGGTGTTTATAAAGTGGTAATCCAGTGGTTAAAACTCCATGCTCCCAATGCAAGGTGCATAGGTTTGATCTTTGGTCAAAAGCTAAGATTCTACATGCCACAGTT
Source organism: Bos indicus x Bos taurus (assembly GCF_003369695.1). Taxonomy (NCBI): domain Eukaryota; kingdom Metazoa; phylum Chordata; class Mammalia; order Artiodactyla; family Bovidae; genus Bos; species Bos indicus x Bos taurus. The sequence goes on along the minus strand of NW_020867066.1, from coordinate 1,517,981 downwards.
CAGTTCAGTTCAGTTGCTCAGTTGTGTCCTACTCTTTGCAACCCCATGAATCGCAGCATTCCAGGCCTCCCTATCCATCACCAACTCTCGGAGTTCACTCAAACTCATGTCCATCGAGTCAGTGATGCCATCCAGCCATCTCATCCTCTGTTGTCCCCATCTCCTCCTGCCCCCAATCCCTCCCAGCATCAGAGTCTTTTCCAATGAGTCAACTCTTCACATGAGGTAGCCAAAGTACTGGAGTTTCAGCTTTAGCATCATTCCTTCCAAAGAAATCCCAGGGCTGATCTCCTTCAGAATGGACTTGTTGGATCCCCTTGCAATCCAAATGAGTCTCAAGAAGAGTCTTCTCCAACACCACAGTTCAAAAGCATCAATTCTTTGGCGCTCAGCCTTCTTCACAGTCCAACTCTCACATCCATACATGACCACAGGAAAAACCATAGCCTTGACGAGATGGACCTTTGTTGGCAAAGTAATGTCTCTGCTTTTGAATATGCTATCTAGGTTGGTCATAACTTTCCTTCCAAGGAGTAGTGTCTTTTAATTTCATGACTGCAGTCACCATCTGCAATGATTTTGGAGCCCAAGAAAATAAAGTCTGACACTGTTTCCACTGTTTCCCCATCTATTTCCCATGAAGTGATGGGACCGGATGCCATGATCTTCATTTTCTGAATGTTGAGCTTTAAGCCAACTTTTTCACTCTCCTCCTTCACTTTCATCAAGAGGCTTTTTAGTTCCTCTTCACTTTATGCCATAAGGGTGGTATCATCTGCATATCTGAGGTTATTGATGTTTCTCCTGGCAATCTTGATTCCAGCTTGTGTTTCTTCCAGTCCAGCATTTCTCATGATGTACTCTGCATATAAGTTAAATAAGCAGGGTGACAATATACAGCCTTGATGTACTCCTTTTCCTATTTGGAACCAGTCTGTTGTTCTATGTCCAGTTCTAACTGTTGCTTCCTGACCTGCATACAAATTTCTCAAGAGGCAGGTCAGATGGTCTGGTATTCCCATCTCTCTCAGAATTTTCCACAGTTTATTGTGATCCTCACAGTCAAAGGCTTTGGCATAGTCAATAAAGCAGAAATCGATGTTTTTCTGGAACTCTCTTGCTTTTTCCATGATCCAGCAGATGTTGGCATTTTGATCTCTGGTTCCTCTGCCTTTTCTAAAATAAGCTTGAACACCAGGAATTTCATGGTTCACATATTGCTGAAGCCTGGCTTAGAGAATTTTGAGCATTACTTTACTGGCATGTGAGATGAGTGCAATTGTTCAGTAGTTTGAGCATTCTTTGGCATTGCCTTTCTTTGGGATTGGAATGAAAACTGATCTTTTCCAGTCCTCTGGCCACTGCTGAGTTCTCCAAATTTGCTGGCATATTGAGTGCAGCACTTTCACAGCATCATCTTTTAGAATTTGAAATAGCTCAACTGGAATTCCATCACCTCCACTGGCTTTGTTCGTAGTCATGCTTTCTAAGGCCCATTTGACTTCACATTCCAGGATGTCTGGCTCTAGGTCAGTGAACACACCATCGTGATTATCTGGGTCATGAAGAACATGCCACAAGGTGCAACCAAAAATTTAAAAACAATTTAAGAGCAAATATATGGACTTTCCTGGTGGCTCAGATGGTAAAGGATCTGCCTGCAATGTGGGAGACCCGGGTTCAATCCCTGGGTCCAAAAGGTCCCTGGAGAAGGGAATGGAACCCACTCCAGTATTTTTGCCTGGAGAATTCCATGGACAGAGAAGCCTGGCATGCTATAGTCCATTGGGGTCAGCAGAGTTGGACACAGCTGAGCGACTAATGCTATACTACAAATACTGTGCAAGAAAGGAAGCAAAGGTAAACAGTGAGAACAGCAGCTCCCATTCAGAGTCTACATGTAAATCATTTTCTCTCTCTCACACGTGTATGTATACACACATAAGAAGGTATGTAAATTATTCTTTATGAGTGTCCTTGATGTTAAATTCCTCATCTTTTGTTGGTAAAGCTGAAGCTTGGGGGATGAAACAGCTGTCCTTAACATTTGGAGCTCAAGTTCAGATCTGTTTCTGCACAACTCTAGGCTCCATGCTTGTCCTTGGTGCTATGCTGGCTTGAGGAAGTTTAAAAAAAGAACTTTTCAAAAAGCAGGTGATGGATGAAGGTGGAAGGTGGGATGCGGAATAAACAGATCTCAGGCGTTTTTCTTTACCTTAATCATGTCCAGCTCCTGATGCCCACATCAGACCCCAAAGACCCAGGCCAGGTGTGAGTGTTTCTCTCATGACCTTGCCTTTTTGGTGAAGCTCAGCCCTGTCTTTCTCTCCCACATTGGAGCATCTCTGGAGAAGAGCAGCTGTGGGACAGTGGCTACCATTCAGCGTTTTCCTCAGGGGCCGTCGTTCTCCCTGGGGGGTGATGCTCTGCTGCAGCCACGTGGCGTGACTGGACCAGTACCAAGGACAGTGTTCTGAGGCTTCCCTCACCCTGGACCATCCATGCAGCAGATTCTGTGAGAAGGGGCCCTGCAAGATTGGGCTGCACAGCGATTCTTCTGTATGTGATGAGACAAATATTTACAAAGATGGACTGCTCTCCTGTTTGCATGGTCAGGACAGAGAGTTGGGGCTCCTGGTGCCCATTCTCTCCTTGGCAGGAAGGTGGCCTAGGGCAGAGGAGTAGTGAGAGGGGAGTCCCGGACCCGGCTGTGTCACTCCTGCTCTCACTGTGAACACGTCCTGTTACCTGCCTGAGGTTTCCACAGCAAAATGAGGACACTGATTCAGCGGTTTTCCAAGAGGTTTTGTTGCTGCTCTTAAATGTCTCTATGACTGGTTAGCAATTAGCAAGGGGTTAGCAAGGTCTTTGCAGCACTTGGAAACCATTTAATGAATTATGAGAGCCTCTGCTTATCTCCTTTTGGAATCCATGTGTTGGTGGATAGACATGAGATGGTCACAGATAGTAGAGGTGTCTAGAGTTATTTTGGGCTTCCTTGGTGGCTCAGTGGTAATCTGCTTGCAATGCAGGATCCCTGGGTAGGGAAGATCCCCTGAAGGAGGGCATGGAGACCTCCTCTTGTACTCTTGCCTGGAGAATTCCATGGACAGAGGAGCCTGGCGGCTTACAGTCCATGTGATCACACAGAGTCAGACATAGAAGCGACTAAGCCGCAGTAGTAGCAGCAGGGTTATCTTGGCCTGAAGATACAGAGACTGCATGTGTAGTAGAAAAGGTTTGACCGTTAGAGAAAAATGGTCCCGGATAGTAACTCCAAGTGTTTGTCTCAGTTTCTCCTCTTATTACATGGTAGAGGGGTGGGACTACCCTAAAGGCTACAGGCCACGCCTGTGAAATGCAAACAAGTCAGGGTTTCAGTTAATGGTAGCAACTCTTACTAACACAGCCTTTTTCTCTTTATTCATACATACTTAAATGCATATAAATATTATAAAGATTTCTCCTTACAGTTCTCTCTGTGCTCACATCTGCCTAATCTTGGAGGAAAAAAATAATTAAAAACAAAATGTTTTGTATTACATATGTTAATAACTGATGTATTAAACTAGATCTAATTGAAGTAAACCTTTAAGCTTATCGAGCTGAAAACTTTTCTGTAATAAAATAGGGAGATATGAAGTGATCACATTGGGAATATCAGTTGAGGCTGATGAGATAACTCCAAAGTCCAGGAGTCAGCAGGCTCAGGGACTGAGTCTCAGTTTCTCTGTTTACTAGGAGTGTGGTCAGTCACCAATAACAAGTTATCAATTCCTGTCCTTTTTCCATTTATGAGGGTTTTCCTACACTTTAGATTCTCACAGCATCCTTGAGTTTAGTGACTCTTGTTTCTGAAGCACATTCTGTAGAAGAGGAAAGTGAGACTTAGGAGATCAAAGGATTTTTTGTATCATGGAGACCCCGGAGTGCCATTTGCTTCCTCCCCAAATTTGCTAAAGTAAAGACAGAGAAATGAGTGCTACTTGTCTATGCCAGGATCTGTCCAGTGATAAGTACAGGCAGTCTAAAATTTCTAATATAATAACTGTGTAACTTAAACTTTATTGTTATCTTGTGGTTTTTGGGATGTTCTTGTCATCATTTTTTATTTCCCCAGGTACTCTGGGGAAAATAAACAGATTTGTCTATTTATTTCTTAAATAGTATTCAGATAAATCTTATGATAGATTCCCTGCTTCTCCAATCAAAGCCTCCCACTCTGGTGGGAGCATTATCTATCCTGTAGATTATTCCAGTATCCTCCTCACTTGTATCCACCCTCACCCATTCCCCCATACTGCCTGTTTCCCACAAAGCATAGAAGTGATTCTTTAAAAAACCTCAGACCAGGTCAGTCCTCCCTTCTCCCCCTTCCCCTGTTACTGGGAGTGCCCCCAGGCTCCTCCTGCTCTGTCTCTGCCCTAGCTCCCCTCATTCTTACTCAGCTCTGCTCTCCTGGCCTACTTGCTTGTCCTGAACACCTTGGGCATCCCCCTGTGGCCCCTGCACTCGCCCATGCCTCTGTGGGGAGCAGCCTTTCCAGGTCTGCCTGAGTCCCTCCTCCTCCCCAGATCTGCTCACACCCCCTCTGAGCAGAGCCCTCACACTCCAGTGTGGACTCTCTTCCCTCCTTCACTCTCCATCCCCCTGAGCCGGCTTCCTTTTCCTTCTAGTCCTCAGTACTTGCACTCAGGTTGATTTCTTATATCATCCATCTCCCACCATGGAAAGACACTCTGGGACTTTGTTTCTTTGTGGCTGAATTCATTGTGCCCTGAATAATGTCTGGTGTATATGTCGATCTTCAATAAATAAGTATGATAATAGTCAAATGCATAAATGCTGCAAAAAACTACAGAATTAAAAAGAGAAAACAAAGAGCTTTTTTGGTGGTGTTGTTCAAGGTTATAGTTTAGTCACTATGAAACATTCCCATTGCTCTTCATCAAATACTTGTATGAAGAACTGATGCTAAAGGATTAGGAGGATGGGAATTCCCTGGTGGTTCAGTGTTTAGGGCTCCATGCTTTCATGGCTGAGATCGTGGGTTCAATGCCTAGTCAGAGAACTAAGATCCCACAAGTTACATGGTTTGGCTAAAAAAAAAAAAAAAAAAGGATAAGAGGAAAGTGAAAATCACTCATTCCTGTGTGACTCTTTGTGACCCCATGGACTATGCAGTCCATGGGATTCTCCAGGCCAGAATACTGGAGTGGGTAGCCTTTCCCTTCTCCAGGGGATCTTCCCAACCCAGGGATTGAACCCAGGTCTCCTGCATTGGAGGTGTATTCTTTACCAGCTGAGCCACAAGGGAAGCCCAAGAATACTGGAGTGGGTAGCCTATCCCTTCTCCAGCAGATCTTACTGACCCAGGAATTGAACTGGGGTCTCCTGATTGCAGGTGGATTCTTTACCAACTGAGCTATGAGAGGAGGAGAATACATTTTAAATCTTATTCTCTTTCCCTTTTCTTTCTCCACATAGGATTTATGGCTTCTGGAGGATGGAGATCAAACTTTGATAGGAGACAGAGGAACCCCGCTGAGTGAAGGACAGAAAGCCCGGGTCAGCCTCGCCAGGTAAATGGGGTTTCAGTTGCCATCCTGCACCTCCTCCTCCACGGCTCCTAGTGGATATGAGCATGCAGACCCTCTCACCAGGTGGGCCCTGGTGAAGCAGGGTCTTGGTTCTTTCTATGGACTCTTGGAATGAACATGGAGTTATTAGACATCATCATGATTCAGAGATGAGCCCCAGGCAGTGTGAAGTGTGTTCTCCTGACATCTGTCTACGTTTTCTAGAGCCATGTATCAGGATGCAGACATCTACCTCCTGGATGATCCATTCAGTGCAGTGGATGCAGGAGTCAGCAGACACTTGTTCGAACAGTGAGTTTGCCCCTGTGTTTCTATCATCTCTGCTTTCCAGGAACCCTGTAGAGATCAGGGAAGAGAGCTCAGGAAAGCCTTTGTGCTTCAGGAGACTCAGCTCATTCTGCCCTGGTGTCCCTCTCCTCGTCTCTTCCTTTCACAGAAGATCCATTATAGAGAAATCTTGTATCTTCGTGAAGTCAAGAAAGGACAATACAGCAGGTGCTTCCATTCTATGGAGACCAGTGGGGTCCGTGCTTTAGGGAGCGAGGGATAGATGGCAGATTTCCCCCTGCAAATGGCAGTTGATGGATCCAGACCTGAGGAATAAGAAAGATGATATACGGTTTTTAAGTCAGAGATCAGGTCTTGGTAACCTGGTACTTGACTGGCAGTTCTTTTCCTTCATCATTTTTTTTTCTTTTCTTTCTTTCTTTATTTAAATTGAAGGATAATTGCTTTACAGTATTTTGTGGTTTTCTGTTATACATCAACAAGAATCAGCCATAGTTACATCCATGTTTCCTCCTGCCCAACCTCCCTCGCGTCTCCCACTCCATCATTCTTTGTCACAGAACCCCTGTTTCAGTTCCTTGAGTCATAAAACAAATTCCCATTGGCTATCCATTTACATTTGGTAATATAAGTTTCCATGCTGCTCTCCATACACCTCACCCTCTCCTCCTTCCCTCAGCCCTGCGTCGTTAGGTCATTTCTGTATGTGTGTTTCTCCATTGCTGCCCTGAACTTAAATTCATCAGTACCATGCTTTTAGATTCCATATATATGTGTTAGTATACAATATTTATATTTCTCTTTCTGACTTACTTCACTATGTATAATAGGCTCTAGGTTCGTCCATCTAATTAGAACTGACTCGAATGCATTCCTTTTTATGGCTGAGTAGTATACCATTGTATATATGTACCATAGCTTCTTTATCTGTTAATCTCTTAATCCTCCCTCATTTTTTTTAAGACATGTGAGAAGCAAAGTTTTCAGTACTGATTGGAAAGACCCTTGTTTTATGCTTATTATTCTGTATGTTTGAAAATACTTAGTAAAGTCTAGAATTTAAGAATGGTTTATTCTACATCAGAGTCTGTTCTCTAAGTCTGTAAATCTGTTTCTGTTTTGTAGATAGTGTTATTTTTGCAATATTTTATATTCCACATATAAGTGATATCATATTGGTATTTGTCTTTCCCTTTCTAACTTACTTCACTTAGTATGATAATCTCCAGGTCCACTCACGTTTCTGAAAATGGCATTCTTTTTTTTGCTTTCTTTATCCATTCACCTGTCAGTTGACATTTAGGTTGTTCCCATGTCTTCGGTGTTGTGAATAGTGCTTCTACGAGCATAGGGGTGCGTGTGTCTTTTTGTGGTTTTATCTGGATATATGCCTAGGAGTGAGATTGCTAGATTATAGGATAATTCTATTTTTAATTTTCCAAGGAACCTTCAAACTGTTTTCCATATTGCCTCTACCAGCTTACATTCCCACTAACAGTTTCAGTTCATTTCAGTCGCTCAGTTGTGTCTGACTTGGAGACCCCATGGACTGCAGCACGCCAGGCCTCCCTGTCCATCATCAGCTCCTGTACAGTGTAGGAAGGTTCTATTTTCTTTATATCCTTTCTAGCCATTGTTATTTTAATGATGGCCATTCTGACTGGTGTGAAGTCGTACCTCACTGTAGTTTTGATTTGCATTTCTCTAATAATTCACAATGTTAAACACCTTTTCATGTGCCTATTGGCCATCTATATCTATATCTATCTATCTATCTATATATCCTTTGGAGAAATGTCTATTTAGTTCTGCTAATTTTTCAGCTGGGTTGTTTGTGTTTGTTATTGAATTGTATAAAGTATTTGTATATTTTGCAGATTACCCCCTTGTCAGTTGCATCATTTGGAAATATTTTCTCCCATTCTGTATGTTGTCTTTTTGTTTTCTGATGGTTTTCTTTGCTGTGCAAAAGCTTGTACATTTGATTAGGTCCCATTTGTTTATTTTGTTTTTATTTCTATTGTCTTGGGAGACTGACCTAAGAAAACATAGATAATATTTATGTCAGAGAATATTTTACCTGTGTTCTCTTCTAGAAGTTTTATGGTGTCATGTTTTAAGTTTAAGTTGTTAAGTCATTTTAAGTTTATATTTGTGGGTGGTGAGAGGGTGTGTTCTAACTTCACTGATTTACAAGCCTGTGTCTCTGCCCTTATGTCTTAGTCTCCTCTTCATCTAAGCTCACCAGTCAGATTAAATTAGGCCAGGTGTGATTAAGGGTAACAGTTACTCCTTTAAAGTCCCTGTCATGAAATTCTAAGGTACTAATGGCTAAGATGTCAGCAACTGAATTTTAAGGACATGACTGATTGTAAATCAGGTCCAGAATAAAAGAGTAGAAACTTAGCGGAGTCAGCTGATGTGTGAGGAGCTCTGACCTCTGATCTCTGGACACGAGGAGCTGGGATTCCACATCTACTAAGCAGAGGTTGTTAAACTTTGATGGAACCTGCCCGTATGAAAAACATGCTTAGTGCTGGCATGAGTTGTGGAGATAAATTTTGGTGATGGCTGCAGAACAATGTGAATGTACTTAATGCCACTCAACTGTATGCTTAAAATGGAAAATTTCATGTTAGGTATATTTTACTACGGGGCTTCCCTGTTGACTCAGTGATAAACAATCCACCTGCCAAGCAGGAGATGGAGATTGGATCCCTGGGTTGGGAAGATCCCCTGGTGAAGGAAATGGCAGCCCACTCAAGTATTCTTGCTTGGAGAATCCCATGAACAGAGGAGTTGGGTGGGCTACAATCCATGGGGTTGCAAAGAGTCAGATATAACTTAGGGGCTGAAAAACATCAACAACATATTTTACCACAATTAAAAAAAAGACTGCATAGTAGAATCGAATCTTTCAGAATCCGAGGTAGCAGAGGAGCTGATAAATGGCATGGCCTCCAGTTCTCTAATCTGTCCCCCCTTTCCCATGCTGTTTTGATCCTGGATGGATTTTCCCTTAGAGAAGTGCCTTGTGACTTGTGATGAGTTCAGTGACTGGGGCTAGTGCTGTGACAGGGATTCCCCACCCCCACCCTCCTGGCATCATGAGTAGCTTAGGCTCTCTCTTCCCAGGACCCTGACCTGAACCTACAAATGTCTGCCACCCCATCTTATGTGAGGCTGCACAAGTTCTCCATCATTTCCTGAACAGTTTCTGCTGGCCATCGCATCTGTGTCATGGGGAAGGGAGAGGGAGACATTCTGATTGCTGAGAATGGTGTGCTGATCACAGTAGTTCTCCCAAGTTCTTATTCGAACACAGGAAGTATTTGTAAAGTTTTCTTAAACATTTTGGGTTTAATGACTTGAAATGTACACTTGATGGAAGCAAGCTTGTTTAGATTGTTGCTTGCTAATCACAGCCCATTCTCTAGGGAAACTTAAAGCAGAGAGCATGAAGGCAGTTTATAAAGTCACTCAGCAGCAAGGGGAGAATGTTCTCTAGTTAGAAAGTTGGATGGAATAATATGCTATGAGTGATGGTGGGCATGTCAAAGCTTAGTAATGGGGTTATTGTTCAGTCACTCAGTTGTGTCCTACTCTTTGTGACCCCATGGACTGTAGCACACCAGGGAGTATTTTGTATTAGTAATGGGGATTCTTTTATATTACAAGTGAATGAATCGCACTCTACTTGCTGTTAACAGTTTCCTTCAGTTGTGAATATACATCCAAGTTTATTAAGGTTCTGTGAATTTACATCTATATGTTGCAGACATTGCGTGGGTTCTATCACATACAGAAGGTTAGCGGCCTTACAGGAACTGATGCAGTGTTACCTGTGTCTAACTTGGATTTTAACATGTGTCAGCCCCATATCACCAAACCCCTGCATCCTGTGTTATCAGGTCTTCAGGTCTGTTCTGATCAGACTCCCACACTGCTGTCTACACAGCTCACCCTCCTGCTCCAGCCCTTCAGAGACCCCCCTGCCAACCATGTTCAGGATGCAGCTCCAGGTCCTCAAACAGAGAACAGGCTTCTTTGCCATCTGCTCCCATCAGCCTTTCCAGCTGTGCTGGCTTTGTGGTGGCCCTTTCTCACCCCTCCCTGGAGAAGGGAATGGCTACCCACTCCAGTATTCTTGCCTGGAGAACCCCATGGATAAAGGAGCCTGGCAGGCTACAGTCCATGGTCACAGAGTCAGACATGACTCAGCAACTGACACTTTCATTTTCACTTTTTTCTCACCCCTGTCTGTCTGTATATTCTGGTCCCTCTGTCCCCAAGCTAGGGATCAGTGTGTCAGGGCAAAGAAAAAAGGTGAAAAATGGGCCCTGCCATTCCCCCTGCTCCTCCAGTGGGTACCTGTGCCCCCTGTCTTCCCACAGCCCACAGAGGGCTGCACTTGACCATTTATGAATACCCTCCCAAGCCCCCATAAGCTGTGAATGCAGGGAGGTGCCTCAGCCTGGCTTGTTCTGTCCCAGGACCCCTGCACCTGCTGTGTCTTCTTCCAGGGATGTTTCCCCAGAGAGTCTCAGGGCTCCTGTGTCTCCCTATTTAAGACAGCAGCCCCCCTTTCTTTTTCTTCACAGCACATGTCATGCCTGAAAGGGCATTTTCTATACTCATTCTTATGTTCACGTATATATGGTATATAATTTTGTCTCCTGTCTTGACCAACGGGTGTATCCTTGGCATGTAGGACAGTGCCTGGCTCACAAACCTCTGCTGACTGGATGAATGAAGGTGGGGACTCTGTCTTTTTTGTTTTATTTGGTACACATCCCTGTACCATTGGATGTGTCCACTCTTAACAGAGCCCATTATAGAATTATACATGGTATTATAATTCCTGGTGTACTTCCAAACTGGTATACATCCATACTTCTAGACTTCCCTGGTGGCTCAGACAGTAAAGTGTCTGCCTACAATGTGGGAGACCCAGGTTCAGTCCCTGGGTTGGGAAGATTCCCTGGAGAAGGAAATGGCAACCCACTCCAGTACTCTTGCCTGGAAAATCCCATGGACAGAGGATCCTGGTAGGCTAGAGTCCATGGGGTCACAAAGAGTCGGACATGACTGAGGGACTTCACTTTCATATGGTTATTTTAAGATTAACCCAGTCCTTACATAGTAATAACAATTAAACAACTGACTGTTGAATCAGTCATTTTTATGGCATGACTTGGAAATCTTTACTCTAAAAACTTGGAAAGTAGAGTGGTTTGGAGAAGTAGCATTGTATTTAATTAATTAATTTTTATTTATTTATTTGACTGCATCGGGTCCTAGTTGCAGCACACAGGGTCATCTTGCTTCATGTGGGATCCTCCGTTGGTGACACACAGCCTCTCTAGCTGTGATGCACAGGCTCAGGCACTCTGAGGCATGTGGGATCTTAGTCCCCTACCAGGCTGCCAGCGATCTAACCTGTGTCCCCTGCACTTGCATGTGGATTCCCAACCACTGGAAGTATCACCTGGGAAGTCCCCTAAAAAGTGTCTGAAGTTTAGTCTCTTGTCTGATGTCATCAGGCTCGTGAGAGGGACTGAGCTGCAGTCTGCTGCCTCCAGACTCTCCATCTGACTCACTCACAGGCTGAGCTCTGGCCCAGGTCCCTGAGATTTGCTCTACGAGAGGCTCAGGCTCCCAGAATACCTGCCTGGAGCCCAGCCCGTGGTCACTGGGGTCCTGGTCCCACCCACTCTCTTCCTTGGAGGGGCTGTAGACCCTCTGGGGTGAAACTGGGGCTGAGTCCCTAAGGATCTGCCTTTAAAATGTAGGAGCAGTCTGAGGGGTACTATGAGAAACACACACACACACACACACACACACACACACACACACACACTGAGGTTTGAATTCTGAGGAGGTCTTGGCTAAGAAAATTGTGTGTCCTTTGAGCCTTGGGTGATTTTTCCCTCTGATTGGGACTATTTGGACTCTCATCTTTCATTTTCACATTCAGAAACTTTTCAGTGCAAGTAAAAAAAAAAAAAAATTACTTCCTAGATGGGACTGTCACCACTTCCTGGGGGTCTGCATTTAGAATGTAGCAGCAGTTTTTTTATTGTAGAAAAGAAATTAAAGCTGCTGTTGGATGATTCCTGCTGTGATTTGGATTCCGTTCTGTCATTTTCATGTTTGGAAGGTGTTCAGTCCTAGTGAAAAAAGACTTTCTTCCTGGATGGGACTGGGAATGTTGTAGAGACTGATGGATGCCACGCTGGCATTAATTTCTGTCTAGTATTATTTTGGAAGAAGTATCTGAAAAATGCACTCTGGCAAAAGTTACCAAGAATCTATTTTTTTTTGTTGCAATATGCACATCATTAATCATGAATAATCACCTAGAAAGCTGCCTAAGATAAATGTACACATTTTTATATGACATAGATTCCTCTTTTCTATTCCTGCTGCTGCTGCTGCTGCTAAGTCGCTTCAGTCGTGTCCGACTCTGTGTGACCCCATAGACGGCAGCCCACCAGGCTCCCCCATCCCTGGGATTCTGCATAGAGATAAAAGTGTTTTAGTTCAGTCAAGTTTTGGAATTTCAGTATTAGTTGTTTTTCTTTATGAAACATGTAAATGGGTTAAGCTGAGTTTTAGGCAAAAAAGCCTTAGCTGTTAGTGCCTTCTTCACGGGATTGCTTTATAGAATTTTTTAGCATAACTATTCTTTAAAGTTTGCAGCTGATGACTGTGAGGACCTACTCAGATTTATTGATTTATGTTTATTCGATTTGTATTATTGATTTGGTATTTAAACTACAGATCTTTGCTGTGTTGCCTTTGTCTCATGTTTACAAAATATGTTTCCAATTTGGAGCAGTCCCATTAATGTGCTTTTGTATACTGTACATTTTACATTTGTAGGTGTATTTGTCAAGCCTTGAGGGAGAAGATCACAATCTTAGTGACGCATCAGTGGCAGTACCTAAAAGCTGCAAGTTGGATTCTGATATTGAAAGGTGTAAGTAATTTCTAGACGCCTGTGGAACTTGCTAGCACTCAGGTGTGCTGAAAGCCAGGCCTCTCAGCAGGTCGCTCTCCTTGGGTTCATGGTAAACACCTTCTTCTCCCTCAGTTTTACAGCTTCTTCTTCTCAAGGTTTGTGTTCATGCCTTTGACAATGAATCCAAAGACCTGTAGAAATGTCACTACTATGCTCTGAGCCACATAAACCCTAAAGTGTATAAAAGTGCTACCACAGGGTTACTGAGTCATCACTGTTCTATTGTAATTTGTTAAGGATAATGATGCTATTTTATATAGAACTTTTTGTTTTCCCCTTCCAGGATTTAAATCAAAGTATATTATTTGGAAATTAGAGATACTAAGACTTGTTTATATCCATGTGATTGTCATACGCAGTTTGCTAAAGAGCATCTTCCCTTAACACCAGAAGTGAGGTTGGGTATCTGAGCACCCGGGTCAGAGATGCCCACTCTGCTGGTGTCCCCAGTTGCTGATCTCACTGTCTCTTTCCATGCCTGATATGTGTGGGAGCCTGTGCAGCAGGACGATAAAGCTCTGCTTTATGGGGCTCCTGTTCTTATGGGGACAAATGTGACAAAGAGAGAGGGATGAAGCTGACATCCTAGTTGCCTGCTTAAAGAGCTGGTGCCTCATGGGGCCTGAGTGACATGAAGGTGGGAGCCATGCAATCACCTGGGGTAGTCGGGTCTGAAGCAGGGGGTCCTAAGGAAGGAGCTGACCTGGCAGGTTGGAGAAACAACAGGAAGAAGAGTGTGTCTGGGGAGAGTGAGCAGGGGGATGTGGAAGGAGCTGGTCTCTGAGCACTGGGCAGTGCATGGAAGTGGAATGGAAGTCCTGGACTGTCCAGAGCAGAGGAGTGATGTGGTCTGATGTGGGATTTAAAAGATTCCTTACTATTCATCTGGTCCCATTCACAGAAGGGAGAGGATGGCTGTCCTCTCGAAATTGTCAGTACTTGCTTGCAGAGTACAGCTGCAACCTTTGTACCACCAGTCATTTCCTTGTGCATGTTACAGATGTGAAGTGGAAAGTGGTAATTTCATTTAAAAGGTGCATGAATTTTGCCTCCCAAGTGAAATAACACAATGTATCCTGAATAATTTTCCAGTTCTGCAGTGTCAGATCGTACTCAAAGTCTTCACTGAGTTTCTCCAAGGGTACACCTCAGGGGATAGGGTGAGAAGGGGTCCAGTGAGGGTCCTGGGTCATCTTCTTCCACCTGACTTGTCTTAACCAGAGTTGCTCTCATTTTATGAGTTTTTCATTTTAGGATTTTTTTTTAAATAATATTTTGTTTGCCACTGACTAAATCAGCTGAGTCTTGTTACATGGGGTGAGAAAATTGTGAAAATATCTGCATATTATTTTATATGACTTTGTAAGGGAGGGAAACTGTGCAAGGATATGTCACATGTGTTCAAAGAAAAAGATTAGATTGGCTGTAACTTAAACAGAGGCCTGATTTGGGGAAGCCTCATTGGCTGCTTGTGGTTGGTTGTTCCTAAGTTTTTTCTTGGATCTGGGTGCACTGATTGTGGCTTAGATTTTGGTTTGCTGGCTGCCAAGGCATTAGCACCACCCCAATCTCATGGCCTCCTTGTTAGTTGCTTCAAAAGGTGGAATATTGAATTTTCAGCTGGGAACTTCCTGCATTTGTGGGGAAGCTATAAAATACTGTGAAGATGCAGCTCCTGGGTTCTCTGTCCAGGGCTGGTTCCTACATGTCCTGTCCCAGCTGAGTGCATGCAACTATGAAAATGACAGTGGTCAGTGAAGTTTTGATGAATGACTGTTACCTATGTAGTTGTGTCAGTATTTTTCTCTCCTGGAATATCCTCCCCAATTAACTTTTTTAAAAATTCTGCTTCTCACATGAGGTGTTTCTCCGTTCCCATGTTGTCTAAAAAGACTGTGCTGATCCTCCCACAACCTCTGTACTTCTTGCTTCCCTAAGTGCCCACGGTAGTTATGTCAGTGGTCTCCATTCTTAACACATCATCACACATTTCTTTCATATCCCTCAGAACCTGACACAGGGTTTAGCAGAGAATAAAATGTTCTGTTCTGTGTAGAGTTGAACTGCATTAGATTTGTCAACCACAATGTCAGACCCAAGGATCATTTTCTTAGGAAAATCATAATTTATTACCAGTTAACTTTAGTTGATTAGTGTTCAGATTATATTACTGTTATCTAATGCAAATATATTCCTCTCAAATTCTTTATTTTAGGGCAAAATGGTACAATATGGAACTTACATTGGGCTGCTGAAATCGGGGGTAGATTTTGATTTCCTTTTAAAGAGGAATGAAGAAGAACCATCTCCAGATCTGGAATCTTCTACCCTGAAGAATCAGTCCAGACCCTTGATGAGAAGTGCTGCTTCAGAGCTCCAAGATGTGAGTTTCTCATCCCGCAACACGCCGCTGTATGTCTGCTCTTGGTAGACTTGTGGAGCTTCAGTCTTTTCCACTGGTGACATCTTCATTTGCCTTAAAGTAGATCCTAAGAGTCCAAGGCCCTGTTCCATGGAACTGGTAGAGTTAGAAGAGCATGAAGGGAGCAAGCCTGCTTGTGGTTCTCCTTTGGGTGTTGGATAGAGTATCTTATGGAGATCAGTAGTGGGTGCACTGCTATGACTTCCTGGGTGTATGTGACTCACCATGATATGTGAACTCTTTCATTTACCATAGTTATATCCTACTCACTGTGGTAGCCCCCAGCTTCCCTTATGCATCCAGAGGCTTAATGTGAAGATCCCCTTAGACTGAGTCCTGATGTTGCCACATTAAATCAGCTACTTTTCCTATATGTTGGAATGTTCTGGCACTGCAGGTGACTGATGGTTGTATTTTGCCTCATCATCAGATGGTTTATGATGGATCAGAGGTAGCATGTGCAAAGAACCTGACAAACGGGAGACTTTGAAGTTAGTTCCCATCTTCCTTTCTTATCCTTTAAGACTGAGAACGACATCTAATCCACCTTGAATCCCAGTGGTCAGGAGAGAGCTGAGGACATCCTGTGCTCCTGTGACTGTATAATGCATTCTAAGTCCTTCAGATCAGATCATATCAGTCACTCAGTCGTGTCCGACTCTTTGCGACCCCATGAATCACAGCACGCCAGGCCTCCCTGTCCATCACCAACTCCCGGAGTTCACTCAGACTCACGTCCATCGAGTCAGTGATGCCATCCAGCCATCTCATCCTCTGTCGTCCCCTTCTCCTCTTGCCCCCAATCTCTCCCAGCATCAGAGTCTTTTCCAATGAGTCAACTCTTCGCATGAGGTGGCCAAAGTACTGGAGTTTCAGCTTTAGCATCATTCCTTCCAAAGAAATCCTAGGGCTGATCTTCAGAATGGACTGGTTGGATCTCCTTGCCCTTATCTCCCTTAAAAACATACATAGATATCCTCAGCATCCAAACTCTGGATGATTCTGATAAGCATTTGGATTAATTCCTCAGTTTCTAAACTCAGGAATCACTTCCTGAAATTTAGGAATCAAATAGATTCAGATTATATGCTTGTCTCTTACTATCCAAACCCATTTTACTCAAATTCACTCTGTGATCTCAGTTTACTGTATTTAGCTAGTATTTTGAACCACAAGTATGTTGTATGTTTCATGTTTTTATGATTGAATGACACAAATTATCTAGAAGGATACACGAGTTTCATATCATTTTGTATATTATTTTGGAACAAGCTTCTGCTGAGAGTCATGACTGACTTTAAGCAAAGCCACCCAATAGTGAATAACCTTGTACAAATGATACTTTCTTATTTCTAACAGATTCTTAGGAGTGGGATGGCTGGGTCCAAAGATAAATGCACACATGGTTTGGCCAGATATTCCCACACTCCTCTCCATAGGAGATGGACCATCTTGCACTTCTACTAGTGTATAAGATGTGTCTGTCTTCCCACAGTTTTGCTGTCGAGGGCTTTGTTGAACTTTTCACATTCGGGGATTCCTTATTTAAAATTTTGTCTCTCACTGCCATTTTTCCCTTCCAGACTGAGAATATAGAGGTCACACTTCCTCTAGAGGACCGTTTGGAAGGAAAAGTTGGTATTAAGACCTACAATGATTACTTCACAGCCGGCGCTCAATGGTTTATCATCATTTTCCTTATTCTAGTGAACATTGCAGCTCAGGTAAATAAGGACATTTATTTTGGTGTGTGCCCTCAGCTTGGTATTTACATATTTATACTGTATTTATGTTATCATTATTTTTAATATGTATATGAAGATATTTATCTCAAAGAACTGGCTCATGCAGTTGTGGGATCTAGCTGGGTGAATGTGAAACCAGAAAGGCAGGCCTGAAGGCTGGAACGTCTGGCAGGAGCCGACCCTGCTGTCTGAGGCAGAATTTCTTCTTCTTCCAAGCGGCCTCAGGTTTTGCTCTTAGGGCCTTTGACTGACTGGATGAGGCCACCACAGTGTTGAGTGTGATCTCCTCTACTGAAGTTCTGATGATGGATGTGACCCACATCCACAAAATACCTTCATGGCAACATCTAGACGAGTGTTGAATCATTGGACACTGGCCTGCCCAAGCTGACACAGACAGCTGACCATCACAGTACCTGTCGAATGTTTTTTTCTTACATTTGCACTATGATTACTGCATTTTGCAATTCACTTGTGTTTGCTTTGAGATACGTTATCTGTGGGGAGCAAAATAAGTGAAGGTTATCGGTATTATGTACATGATAGAGAACTTCCAGGGAAAAAAGAATATCTTTTAAAGAGTTTAAAATGTAAGATGCCCTCCCTTGACCTGTAGCCATCTGAGGTGTGGGGCTTGGCATAGGCCTGGGCTGAAAGGACCATCTCTGTTTTCTGGAGCCTTTCCATCCCCCATCCTATTGAGCGGGGTGTGAGGCTCAGTGACATCAGTGTGTGAGTGACTGTTGTTTCCTGCTCCAGGTTGCCTACGCCCTGCAGGATTGGTGGCTTGCATACTGGTGAGTGATTCCTGATCTGACCCAAAGTGCTGTGAAATCTGCATGAAATCTCACTTTCCCACAGTCAGGGGGAGAAGGGAGGGGCTTGTTCAGCCTCCTCTTCTGACCCTTACATAGTTTCCCTGAAGAAAAAGTAAAGTTCCTGCTGGTGGAGAGTGACGCTCCCGTTGTCTCTCCCCAGGTCTGACCCTCAGCAGCTTCCTCATAGATGATTTTGAAAACTGAAGGTTGTGATTCAAATTGAATCTTTATAAGGTAGATGGACACAGAGCCCTGTGAACTGGGAACCATTTTTCTAGCATAAAATACATTTCTCAAATTGAGTTTTTATATATATATATATTTGAATACATTCTGTCTGAAGCATAATATTTTTTTCTTCCCTGTTCTATAGGGCAAATTTACAAAGTGCCCTGTATTTTGAGGTATATGGAAAAGGAGAGACAATTGTGATGCTTGATCTGAACTGGTATTTAGGAGCCTATTCAGGTAAAGTTGAATTCTCCGGTCTATTATATGAGAGTGTGAGGT
Source organism: Bos indicus x Bos taurus (assembly GCF_003369695.1). Classification (NCBI taxonomy): domain Eukaryota; kingdom Metazoa; phylum Chordata; class Mammalia; order Artiodactyla; family Bovidae; genus Bos; species Bos indicus x Bos taurus. The sequence continues at coordinate 1,499,574 of NW_020867066.1, read as the reverse complement.
GCTTACAAGGAGCCTGTGTGAGCATCTAGGGCTTCCAGGCATAATTCGGTAATGTCTCAACAGATTTAAGAGTTTGATTTGCATTTACTCTGTGAATTAACTAGAACAATTATCTTTAAAATCTAGAAGAAAGAAGTTGAATGGAGATTCTTGATTTATTGTGCACTGGATTTTGGTAGTTAAACCAGGATTGCACATTCAGAAAATCAGCCACTGTAAATACATGGTATTGTCTATTCTAATAGGTTGCTTTAGCTAAATCTTATATTGTTATATGGATGGGCAATGGGATTAGAAACAGATCCCTACTCTGTGGTTCAGAGTTTTCCAATTCTGTCTGAATAAGCTCTGGCTTTTATTGATCTTGAAGGTATGCAAAATCCCCTTCACCACACTGCTCATCTCTTGGGCATCACTAATTACTTGAGAAGCTAAGCAGGGGGAATCCAGCATCTGGGGATAGATTCCTTCTCTTTCTTGCCTTGAGTTCACAGTGTTATCTTATCTCCAGCTGTGTGATTAATTTAACATGTGACTAATATTAACATGACTCACTGTATTCACAAGAGCTTAGAATATATATAATATTACATAGTGTTTAAAAGATGTCATCATCTAAAATTTTAAATATCTTTTTATCCATTCATTTGTTGATGGACATTTAGATTGCTGCCATGTCCTGGCTATTATAAATATTTACTACTATGAACATTGGGGCATAATAATAAATAATAATAATATCAATTAATTAATTTTTAAATTATAAATAAAAATAATAAAATAATTTGATATTGGATTATAAATGATTGGGTTTCACTGGTTGCTCAGATAGTAAAGAATCTGCCTACAATGCAGGAAACCTGGGTTCGATCCCTGGAGAAGGGAATGGCATCCAACTCCAGTATTCTTGCCTGTGATATCCCATGGTACCAGGGTCCAGCCACAGTTGGATCCAGCGATTCCCTCAGGAGAACGGCATTGGCGAAAAAGGATAGATAAAAGGGGAGAGAAAGAGGCTTGATCTAACTGGTTTATAAAGAAAACCAATAAAGTTCGTAACACTGAACTTTCTCTGACCACAGAGGCCACAGGTGCCCTCTTGAATAGCTGAAGGTGCCCCACCTTAGGCACCTTCTTGAGTGGGTCTTAGAAGCCCGGGCAGTTAAGTGGTCTCAGAGAGCCCCCACGCTCCAATTAGTCATCCTGAAAGAAGAACAGAGAAGAAAAGGAGAGAAAAGGAAACAAGAATGACACAGGGAGACCAAGCCTGATGAGCAAGGCCAATAGCTTTATTTTCAAAAGGAGTTTTTATACCCTAAGTTGTACATAGAGGATAATAGTGAATGCAGAGTCATGCAAAGTCAGCAGTCCTTGACCCTCATCGAGACCAGGCTTTCTTTTCTGCAAACTTATCGTATACAAATGCTTTAGGTGATTTACATCATCTTCTGGCCAGGAGGCCTATTAACATTTTATGACTCTTTGTTCTGATAAAGGTTAGTTAACCAGAAAACTTATTTTCTCTAAAAGTAATTTTCTAAAGTTTGGCGCCACTCTCTGAAAGCACTAAAAAGTTGCATTCCTATAAGGCAAATGTGCAGTGGGCTTTAGCAAGGAAAGAATTTACTACCTCAAGGGTCTAAAGTTGTTAACACCAAGGCCACTACTTATTTTTTCTATATACCAAGTATATTAATTATACTCCCAGGGACACAGTGGGTAAGGGATATGGAAACTTGGCAGCAAGCATTAGCTCAACAATGAAATCTTCTACTAGTTCTATTCTAATAATTTCTAACTCCCCGAGAGGCTCTATACTATTTGAATATCTTAAGCTGCCCGTGCCTCTTGCAGTTGGGAGGCAGTAAACAATCACATGTGTAGCTGTAGGAGTCCGGATAAACCTGTCAGGCAAGTTAAGAGAGCCGTCTGAGGGGTTTGGATTGAAACACTCCTATTATGCCCAGGAGACTTATTAACTAGGGCCCTAAGTTGATTTCCTTCAGAGAAAGGTGGTTGAGGATAGCCCCCTGTTAATATCAGAGGAGTTGGTGAAAGTCGTAAAATAGTAAAACAGACAGATTCTGGTTTTGGGGTAGATGCTCAAGCAGATCCAGGGGGCCCCTTGAGTCCTGACTCACCTTGGCCATCAGGGCTCTCCCGCATGACCTTGTCATGGGAGGGTACTCCTGTGCTGGCTCCCAGCACCATGGACTGAGGAGCCTGATGGGCTATGGTCCATAGGGTTGCAAAGAGTTGGACATGACTGAAGTGACTTAGCACGCACACATAGATGATTAACAATGTTGTGATAGTTTCAGGTGGACAGCAAAGACACTCAGCCATACATATATTCATTCTCCTCCAAATCCCTTCCCCACCCCCCGTCCAGGCTATCACATAACTGAGCAGAGTTCCCTGTGTTATACAGTAGGTTCTTATTGGTTACCCACTTTAAATATAGAAGAGTGTGCATGTTGATCCCAAACTCCCTAACTATCTCTTCCCCTTTCTTCTTCCCCCTGACAACCATAATTTCATTCTCTAAGTCTGTCAGTATGTTTCTGTTACATAAATACATTTATTTGTATAATTTCTTTTTAGGTTCCACCTATAAGGGATGTTTTACAATATTTTTCCTCTCTGACTTACTTCATTCAGCCTGACAATCTCTAGGCCCACCCATGTTGTGGCAAATGGCATTATTTCATTCTTTTTTAATGACTGTGTAATAGTCCATTGTATGTATGTACCACCTCTTCTTTGTCCATTCCTGCCAATGGTTATTTAGGTTGCTTTCACATGTTAGCTGTTGTAAACAGTGCTGCAATGAGCATTGGGGTGCATATATCCTGGTATGTATCCTTTTGGACTATGTTTTTCTCTGGGTATATGTCTAGAAGTGGGGCTCCTGGACTACCAAGGTCATATGGTAGTTCTATTTTTAGTTTGTAATGAACCTCCATACTGTTCTCCATAGTAGTTATATCAATTTACATTCCCACCATAGTGCAAGAGGGTTCCCTTCTCTCTACAGCCTTTCCAGCATTTATTGTAAGATTTTTTGCTGATGGCCATTCTGATTGATGTGAGGTGATACCTCATTGTAGTTTCAATCTGCATTTCTCTAATAATTAGTGATATAGACTTTTTTTTTTTCATGTTGACCATCGGTATGTTTTCTTTGGAGAAATGTCTATTTATGTCTTCCACTTATTTTTTGATTGGATTGTTTGTTTTTTTGATATTGAGCTGCATAAACTATTTGTATATTTTGAAGGTTAATCCCTTGTCAGTTGCTTAGTTTACAGTTATTTTCTCCCATTCTGAGGATTGTGTTTTCATCTCATTTATGATACCTATATATAATGGGATATTACTCAGCTACAAAAAAGAATGAAATTAGCTGATTTGTAGAGACATGGGTGGACCTAGAGTCTGTTATACAGACTGAAGTAAGTCAGAAAGAAAAGCAAAAAAAAAAAAAAAAAGCACATATTAACACAAGAATGGACAGGTTAGGATATATACTACCATACACTAGATAGCTAGTGGGAACTTGTATACACTACCATACACTAGATAGCTAGTGGGAACTTGCTGGATAGTACAGGGAACTCAGTACAGTGCTCTCTGAGGACATTGAGGGGTGGGATTAATTGAGAAGGGGAGGTATAGGAGGACGGGATATATGTACATATTGCTGATTTACTTCCTTGTACAGAAACTAACACAACATTGTAAAGCAAGTATATTCCAGTAAAAATAAATAAATAACAATATTCCCACAGGAAACACTTGTATAAACTGGCTACAAAGAATGTGTTATATAAAAATCCACTCTTTGAAATTTGGTATTTATTTTATGAATCACTTGCTAAGAAATCCAAATACGTTAGCTGTTTACCTTCTTAATTGGTGGACTATGGGGGCTTAAAGGAAGAAGGAAAGGATTCTGTTTTATATTCATATAGGGTACTGGGCTAAGGCAAATGCTTGTTGATGGAATTCAGGAATCTGAGCAGGTTTCAGAGTTTAACACTGATGTGTCAGCTGAATGGAAAAACACTACATGAAGGAATATTTATTACAAGGGTCATCACTCCTTTATTTACCATTGTGAGTTGAAGAGATGTTCGGAGGGCTATTTTCATTTTTATATGGATCAGTTTAGTTCAGATCAGATCAGTTGCTCAGTCAGTCCGACGTTGCGACCCCATGTACTGCTGCACACCAGGCTTCCCTGTCCGTCACCAACTCCCAGAGTTTACTCAAACTCATGCCCATTGAGTCAGTGATGCCATCCCATCATTTCATCCTCTGTCGTCCCCTTCTCCTCCTGCCCTCAATCTTTCCCAGCATCAGGGTCTTTTCAAATGAGTCAGCTCTTTGCATCAGGTAGCCAAAGTATTGGAGTTTCAGCTTCAACATCAGTCCTTTTCTTTAGGATGGACTGGTTGGATCTCCTTGCAGTCCAAGGGACTCTCAAGAGTCTTCTCCAACATCATAGTTCAAAAGCATCAATTCTTTGGCATTCAGCTTTCTTTATAGTCCAACTCTCACATCCATACATGACTACTGGAAAAACCATAGCCTTGACTAGACAGACCTTTGTTGGCAAAGTAATGTCTCTGCTTTTTAATATGCTGTCTCGGTTTGTCATAACTTTTCTTCCAAGGAGTAAGCGTCTTTTAATTTCATGGCTGCAATCACCATCTGCAGTGATTTTGGAGTCCCAAAAAATAAAGTCTGTCACTGTTTCCACTGTTTCCGCATCTGTTTGCCATAAAGTGATGGGACCACATGCCATGATCTTAGTTTTCTGAATGTTGAGCTTTAAGCCAACTTTTTTCCTCTCCTCTTTCACTTTCATCAAGAGACTCTTTAGTTCTTCATTTCTACAATAAGGGTAATGTCATCTGCATATCTGAGGTTATTGGTATTTCTCCAAGCAATCTTTATTCCAGTTAGTACTTCACCCAGCCCAGTGTTTCTCATGATGTACTCTGCATATAAGTTAAATAAGCATGATGACAAAATACAGCCTTGACATACTCCTTTTCCTATTTGGAACCAGTCTGTTGTTCCATGTCCAGTTCTAACTGTTGCTTACGATCTGCATACAGATATGTCAAGAGGCAGGTCAGGTGGTTTGATATTCCCATCTCGTTCAGAATTTTCCACAGTTTATTGTGATCCACACAGTCAAAGGCTTTGACATAGTCAATAAAGGAGAAATAGATGTTTTTCTGGAACTCTCTTGCTTTTTTCCATGATCCAGTAGGTGTTTGGCAATTTGATCTCTGGTTCCTCTGCCTTTTCTAAAACCAGCTTGAACATCTAGAAGTTCATGGTTCACGTATTGCTGAAGCCTGGCTTGGAGAATTTTGAACATTTCTTTGCTAGCGTGTGAGATAGGAGCAAATGTGCAGTAGTTTGAGCATTCATTTCCTTTCTTTGGGATTGGAATGAAAACTGACCTTTTCCAGTCCTGTGGCCCCTGCTGAGTTTTCCAAATTTGCTGACATATTGAGTACAGCACTTTCACAGTATCATCTTTTAGGATTTGAAATAGCTCAACTGGATTTCCATCACCTCCACTAGCTTTGTTTGTAGTGATGCTTACTAAGGCCCACTTGCCTTCACATTCCAGGATGTCTGCCTCTAGGTGAGTGATCACAACATCATGATTATCTGGGTCGTGAAGATCTTTTTTGTACAGTTCTTCTGTGTGTTCTTGCCACCTCTTCATAATATCTTCTGCTTCTGTTAAGTCCATAACATTTCTGTCCTTTATTGAGCCCATCTTTGCATGAAATGTTCCCTTGGTATCTCTAATTTTCTTGAAGAGATCTCTAGTCTTTCCCATTCTATTGTTTTTCTCTATTTCTTTGCACTGATCACTGAGGAATGCTTTCTTATCTCTCCTTGCTATTCTTTGGAACTCTGCATTTAAATGGGTATATCTTTCCTTTTCTCCTTTGCTTTTTGCTTTTCTTCTTTTCACAGCTATTTGTAAGGCCTCCTCAGACAGCCATTTTGTTCTTTTGCATTTCTTTTTCTTGGGGAGGTCTTGCTCCTTGTCTACTGTACAATGTCACAAACCTCCATCCATAGTTCATCTGGCATTCTAACAGATCTAGTCCCTTAAATCTATTTCTCACTTCCACTGTATAATCATAAGGGATTTGAAATTGGTCATACCTGAATGGTAGTGGCTTTCCCTTTCTTCAATTTAAGTCTGAATTTGGCAATAATGAACTCATGATCTGAGCCACAGTCAGCTCCCGGTCTTGTTTTTGCTGACTGTATAGAACATCTCCATCTTTGGCTGCAAAGAATATAATCAATTTGAATTAGATGTTGACCATCTGGTGATGTCCATGTGTAGAGTCTTCTCTTGTGTTGTTGGAAGAAGGTATTTGCTATGACCAGTGTATTCTCTTGGCAGAATGCTAAGAGCCTTTGCCCTGCTTCATTCTGTACTCCAAGGCCAGATTTGCCTGTTACTCTGGGTGTTTCTTGACTTCCTACTTTTGCATTCCAGTTCTCTATAATGAAAAGGACATCTTTTTTGGGTGTTAATTCTAGAAGGTCCTGTAGGTCTTCATAGAACTGTTCAACTTCAACCTCTTTGGCATTACTGGTCAGGACATAGACTTAGATTACCGTGATACTGAATGGTTTGCCTTGGAAACGAACAGAGATCATTCTGTGTTTTTTTGAGATTGCATCCAAGCACTGCATTTCGGACTCTTTCATTGAATATGATGGCTACTCCATTTCTTCTAATGGATTCCTGTGCACAGTAGTAGATATAAAGTTCTTCTGAGTTACATTCACCCATTCCAGTCCATTTTAGTTCACTGATTCCTAAAATGTGGAATTTTAGGAATTTGATGGCATTCACTCTTGCCATCTCCTGTTTTGTCACTTCCAATTTGCCTGGATTCATGGACCTAATAGTCCAGGTTCCTTTGCAATGTTGCTCTTTACAACATCGGACCTTGCTTCTATCACCAGTCACATCCACAACTGGCTGTTATTTTTGCTTTGGCTCTGTCTCTTCATTCTTTCTGGAGTTATTTCTCCACTGTTCTCTAGTAGCATATTGGGTACCTACCAACTGGGGAGTTCATCTTTCAGTGTCCTATCTTTTTGCCTTTTCATACTGTTCATGGGGTTCTCAAGACTGGAATACTGAAGTGGTTTGTCATTCCCTTCTCCAGTGGACCACATTTTGTTAGAACTCTCCACCATGACCCATCAGTCTTAGGTACTCCTACATGACATGGCTCATAGTTTCATTGAGTTAGACAAGGCTGTGGTCCATGTAATTAGATTGGTTAGTTTTTTGTGATTGTGGCTTTCAGTCTGTCTGCCCTCTGATGGAGAATGATAAGAAGCTTATGGAAGCTTCCTGATGGGAGAGACTGACTAAGGGAGATACTGGGTCCTGTTCTGATGGGCAGGTCTATGCTCAGTAAATCTTTAATCCGATTTTCTGTTGATGGGTGGAGCTGTGTTCCCTCCCTGCTACTTATCTTGGGCCAAACTATGGTGGAGGTAATAAAGATAAACTACGGTGGAGGTATGAAAACCTACAAGACCCTTTAGAAAGTGAAAATGAAAGTGAAGTTGCTCAGTCTGACTCTTTTCGACCCCATGGACTGCAGCCTACCAGGCTCCTCTGTCCATGGGATTTTCCAGGCAATAGTACTTGAGTGGATTGCCATTTCCTTCTCGGGGGGATCTTCCTGACCCAGAGATTGAACCTGGGTCTCCTGCATTGTAGACAGATGTTTTACCATCTGAGCCACCAGGGAAGTCCTAACTTTTTAGTACTATCACCCCCAAAAGATGTCCTTTTCATTATACGGGATTGAAATACAAAAGTAGGAAGTCAAGAAACACCTGGAGTAACGGCAAATTTGGCCTTGGAGTATGGAATGAAGCAGGGCAAAGGCTAATAGACTTTTGCTAAGAAAACACACTGGTCATAGCAAACACCCTCTTCCAACAACACAAGAGAAGACTCTACACATGGAAATCACCAGATGGTCGCACCGAAGTCAGATTGATTATATTATTTGCAGCCAAAGATGGAGAAGCTGTATACAGTCAGCAAAAACAAGACTTGGAGCTCACTGTGGCTCAGATCGTGAACTACTTATTGTCAAATTCAGACTTAAATTGAAGAAAGTAGGGAAAACCACTAGACCATTCAGGTATGACCTAAATCAAATCCCTTATGATTATACAGTGGAAGTGAGAAATAGATTTAAGGGACTAGATGTAATAGACAGAGTGCCTGATGAGCTATGGTCGGAAGTTTGTGACATTGTATAGGAAACAGGGATCAAGACCATCCCCATGGAAAAGAAATGCAAAAAAGCAAAATGGCTGTCTGGGGAGGCCTTACAAATAGCTGTGAAAAGAAGAGAAGTGAAAAGCAAAGGAGAAAAGGAAAGATATAAGCATCTGAATGCAGAGTTCCAAAGAATAGCAAGAAGAGATAAGAAAGCCTTCCTCAGAGATCAATGCAAAGAAATGGGGGAAAATAACAGAATGGTAAAGACTGGAGATCTCTTCAAGAAAATTAGAGATACCAAGGGAATATTTCATGCAAAGATTGGCTTGATAAAGGACAGAAATGGTATGGACCTAGCAGAAGCAGAAGATATTAAGAAGAATACACATGAGAACTGTACAAAAAAGAGTTCATTACCCAGATAATCATGATGGTGTGATCACTCACCTAGAGCCAGACATCCTGGAATGTGAAGTCAAGTGGGCCTTAGAAAGCATCACCATGAACAAAGGTAGTGGAGGTGATGGAATTCAAGGTGAGCTATTTCAAATCCTGAAAGATGATGCTGTGAAAGTGCTGCACTCAATATGCCAGCAAATTTGGAAAACTCAGCAGTGGCCACAGGACTGGAAAAGGTCAGTTTTCATTCCAATCCCCAAAAAAGGCAATGCCAAAGAATGCTCCAACTACCGCACAATTGCACTCATCTCACATGCTAGTAAAGTAATGCTCAAAATTCTCCAAGCTAGGCTTCAGCAATACGTGAATGGTGAACTTCCATATTTTCAAGCTGGTTTTAGAAAAGGCAGAGGAACCAGAGATCAAATTGCCAACATCCGCTGGATCATCAAAAAAGCAAGAGAATTCCAGAAAAACATCTATTTCTGCTTTATTGACTATGCCAAAGCCTTTGACTGTGTGGATCATAATAAACTGTGGAAAATTCTGAAAGAGATGGGTATACCAAACCACCTGACCTGCCTCTTGAGAAACCTATATGCAGGTCAGGAAGCAACAGCTTGAACTAGACATGGAACAGCAGACTGGTTCCAAATAGGAAAAGGAGTACATCAAGGCTGTATATTGTCACCGTGCTTATTTAACTTATAAGCAGTGTACATCATGAGAAATGCTGGGCTGGAAGAAGCACAAGCTGGAATAAAGATTGCTTGGAGAAATATCAGTAACCTCAGATATGCAGAGGACACCACCCTTATGGCACAAAGTGAAGAGGAACTAAAAAAGCCTCTTGATGAAAGTGAAGGAGGAGAGTGAAAAAGTTGGCTTAAAGCTCAACATTCAGAAAACGAAGATCATGGCATCCGGTCCCATCACTTCATGGCAAATAGATGGGGAAACAGTGGAAACAGTGTCAGACTTTATTTTTTGGGGCTCCAAAATCACTGCAGATGGTGATTGCAGCCATGAAATTAAAAGACGCATACTCCTTGGAAGGAAAGTTATGACCAATCTAGATAGCATATTGAAAAGCAGAGACATTACTTTGCCAACAAAGGTCCGTCTAGTCAAGGCTATGGTTTTCCAGTAGTCATGTATAGATGTGAGAATTAGACTGTGAAGAAAGCTGAGCACTGAAGAATTGATGCTTTTGAACTGTGGTGCTGGAGAAGATTCTTGAGAGTTCCTTAGACTGCAAGGAGATCCAACCAGTCCATCCAAAAGGAGATCAGTCCTGGCTGTTCATTGGAACGACTGATGCTAAAGCTGAACCTCCAATACTTTGGCTACCTCATGCAAAGAGTTGACTCATTGGAAAAGACCCTGATGCTGGGAGGGATTGGGGGCAGGAGGAGAAGGGGACGACAGAGGATGAGATATCTGGATGGCATTACCGACTTGATCGAAATGAGTTTGAGTGAACTCCAGGTGTTGATGATGGACAGGGAGGCCTCGCGTGCTGTGATTCATGAGGTCGCATAGAGTCAGACACGACTGAGCCAGTGAACTGAGCTGAACTGAACTGAATGAATATAATGGTGACTTCCCTCACAAGATCCCATGCATGTAATGCTAAAGACCGTGCCCCTAACCCTGCTGAGGTCCACCACCAACTCACACCTTCACCAGAGACTCCTGGACACCCATAGGCAAGTCTTCTCTGGGGTCACTGTTCCTTCCTCCTTGGTCCTGGTGCACAAGGTTCTGTTGTGCCCTCCAAGAGTCTATTTCCCAGTCCTGTGTAAGTTCTGACAGCTCTATGGTGGGGTTAATGGCAACCTCCTCCAAGAGGACTTATGCCATACCCACACCCAGAGCTCCTGTCCCTGCGGCAGACCACTGCCAACCCCATACCTCCACAGGAAACTCTCAAACACAGTTCTGTCTCAGTCTCTGTGGGGACTCTGGGTCCTGGTGCGCACAAGGTTCATTTGAGCCCTCTGAGCATCTCTGGCAGGAATTGGGTTTGATTCTAAACATGAATTCGCCACTTCTACTGTCTTGCTGGGGCTGCTCCTTTGCCCTTAGACATGGGGTATCTCCTCACAGCCACTCCAGTGCCTACCATCTTACTAGGTTTTCCCTGACCTTGGATGTGGGGCTGCTCCTTCTGACTTTGGATGTGGTTTTATATGCATAGTGATGCTCATTTATCATTGATAAAAATTTTTAAATGATAATATTTATTTACAAATGCTTTGTGTTTCCTTAAAACACTTAGTGAGAGGTTAGTTGCTTGTTTAGATTATCTATAAATTATTATTTAGGTTATAATTATCTCTTGTCAAAATATAATAGTTTCTTGCTATTTCTTGAATAGCAATAGTTTGCAAACTAATTAATTGTTAGTTGCAAATAATTAAGTTGTCTGTTTGCAACTTAATATGGTCCTTCTGTACTCTTTAAAACTACTTGGACATAGAAATTGCTATGTTATTTTTTATTTATTTGATTTTTATTAATTTTCACTGGAGTACAGTTGCTTTACAGTGTCGTGTGAGATTTTGCTGTACAACAAAGTGCCATGAGTCATATGTACAGTACACATATATCCCCATTTTTTTTGTTTCCTTCTCATTTAGATCACCACTGAGTAGAATTTTCTGTGCTATAAAAGTAGATTCTCAAGTAGCTATTTTACATAGAAGTAAATTTTCCTGTAAATTTACTGTTTACAAGGAAATGGTAAGTCATTTCTCCTGTTCCTCTTCCTTCTCACACTGATATCTAAAACTGAGGTATGCTTTGATTGTGGAATATGTAACTAGTGGGATTTGAAATGTGGCAAAGGGAAGAAGATCAACTGTTTTTCATAATCATCTTTCTTTTTGTTTTAAAGTTGTTGTTTTTTTGTTTGTTTGTTTGTTTTATTTTTGGCTATGCTGGGTCTTCATCGCTGTGTGGACTTTCTCTAGTTGCCAAGGGCAGAGTCTACTCTAATTGTGATGTGCAGGTTTCTCATTGCATGGCTTCTCTTGTTTCAGAGCATGGGCTCTAGGGTATGGGGACTTCAGTAGATGCAGCCAGTGGGCTTTAGTAGTTGTGGTTCCTGGGCTCTAGAGCACAAGCTCAATAGTTATGGAGCACAGGCTAAGCTGCTCTGAGACATGTGAGATCCACCTGGGTCAGGGATTGAACCCATGTCTCCTGCATTGGCAGACGGACTCTCCAACACTGAACTAAGGGACCCCTGTAATTGTCTTTCTTGTGAGTTGTTATTAGAACTTGTAAGTGAATTAGGAAAGCCTAGAATGAAACTGTAATTTATATAAGACATTTCCCCCCTGTGTTGTTTCTATTTAGTGAAAGAAAAATAGTGATTTTCATATTCTTCTTTATAAATGTATTTTGTGACAGCATCAAGTTCTTATACACCCTATTTCATATGTATATTTACATATATATACATTTATATATATATAAAATTATTCTATAGTCTACATGTATAAATTTTTATATAAATCTTATTTATAGAATAAAATACACAATATCTTTATAAACTGTCTGTCATGCTTTAACATCATTGAGGATAAGGCAGAGAACTTGTACTGAGTGATGTTTCTTTATTTCAGGTTTAACTTTTTCTACCATCCTTTTTGGCATCACAAGGTCTCTGTTGATATTCTACGTCCTTGTTAACGCTTCACAAACTTTGCATAACAAAATTTTGTGGTCCATTTTGAGAGCTCCAGTATTGTTCTTCTATAGAAATCCAATAGGTAAGTCAGACACCAGGTTTCTCAGTGAATATGTCTTCTTAACACATTTAATTCCTGATTACATTTGATATTTGAAAATGGAAGAGATGCTTAGAAGAAAATCACCATTCATTTTCTATGAAAAGCTTCACTGATATTCTTTCCTACCAGAGAAAATCTGAATAGGAGTATGTAACCTTTTATTCCAATTTATGTGTGTCTGTAAAGATAAATGAATGTTTACTTTACAGGATGATTTATGAATCCATTTGTAAGACATATGAAGCACCCAAGATATGATGCAAATGTGTTGAAATATTTTTGACTAGTTGTTGAAATGTTCCTGTGTTAATAATGTTAAGCTAACTAGGAAGGACCTTCTTCCAGGAACATCTCTATAGGAGACAGGCTATGTGTTTCTCTTTTTCATTGCTCATCCATTTCTGGGATCACAGAGGTCTGACATGTGCTCATATTTTTAGGTTTATCTAAATGGTAATGGAAAATTGATTAAAACACAAGATCAGTTAAAAGTATATATCATCTTCAATAAAATCAACTCTCTAGTTTTATAATGGACTTTTGGTTATATTTAAGAGGTCTTGTGGTACATAGCAGGTGGATCTTCAGTATTAAGTAAGAGTGTCCCTGATGGTTTTCCAGTGGTTGCTTCCTCTACTTTGAGGCCTTTGACCTGTATTGCTTCAGGAGACAGCCTCCTGACCTGGGTTTCTGTGAAGAGTCAGTTCTTTAGTGAACATGCCCACTCTGTTCATTTGGTTGTACTTGTGCTGAGGCCCAGGGTGGCTTTGTTTTCTCACAGGTGATGACTGACAGGGCCTGTCAAGGCAGGGATGTGACTGGAAGGAGGACAAGTGTAGGCTCAGCCTGGTCATCAACTCGGCATGTGACTGAGGCCAAAGCAGGTATATTCTCCTAGCCAGGCAAATCTCCAGGCAGGATGCTGTCATGGTCTTAAGTGTGGACTCTGGAGCCAACTGGCTGGGTTCAGTCCTGTTGCTAGTTACTAATAGTAATAGTTATAGTTATGTGAATACTTCTGTGCTAATTATTTAATTTCTCTGTGTCTTGATCTTCTTACCTGTAAAATGAGGATACTATTCACACACTTACCAACATCTTGGTATTGTGGGCATTAAGCAGGTTAATAATTCACAGCACTTAGCACAGGATCAGTGCCTACTGAACCTCAATGAGGATGAGGACATGGTGTCTGGGAGCTTCTCTCCTGTGAAATGGGAATAACCACTGCCCTTTCTGTTCCACAAGACTGTTGTGAGGATTAAATAAGAATGTCGAGGGCAGCAGCTCATAAATCTGTTCAGATTTATTCAGCACATGTTGTTTAGTCCAGGCAGTGAGCAGAGCACAGGATAGTAAACTGCAGAGGCCCACACAGATCTCAGGTTATTATGAAGCCAGAGTGAGGAAGGGGTTGGAGGAGTCCATGCTATTATGGGTATGAAGTTCCTCCACTTTGCCTGTTAGTGTGAAAACTATAGTCACAAAGTTGGGAGCATTAAGTGGGACTGAATTTCTGTTCTCACAGCCTCTGAGTGTTCATGACCACAGTTAACCAGGCTCTTTATAGTCAAGACCTGTAGGCTTCTCCACATGCTGACTTACTTATATTGAAGGACTTGGGATCAAGTTTAAATCCTGAAGGCCACTAATTTTAGAGCAGTCAGCACACTAATATTTATCTTGTGTCCCCCTCCTTTAGCTCTTAGCACGACTTCATTCCTTCAAGAAAATAGAAGCCCAAATAAGTATTGCAAAGATAGGCCTGCTTTGCCCAAAAGGCTTAGGGGCTATAAATTACTTACTCTTTTAGTGGTATAGTAAATTGAACTCTTTCCTATCTTTTATTTTCAAAAGTGGAATTTGTAATGTCCCCTGCATTGACAAGCAGATTCTTATCCACTGTATCATCAGAGAAATCCATAAATACATGTGCTTTAAAAATATTGTTTTGATTTGTGCACGTATTGTTTCTCTTAAGGCTCCTTTATGAGGAAATGAGTATTTTCTTGTATCCTGTTCTTTCAGGAAGGATTTTAAATCGCTTCTCGAAAGACATTGGGCATATGGATGACTCGCTGCCCCTGATATTTCAAGATTTCATCCAGGTAATGTACCAGTCCTGTCAGAGTTCTCACAGGGAAGAGCAGAATGCCTGTTTCTCGAGGCTTTCTCACAGGGGCTTAGGGTGGGCTTTCAGCCTGGTGATATGCCCTGTTATCCTCAGTAAAGGTTATATTTGTGAGAGAAGGGTGCAGCTGTCATTGGGAGGCTGAGCTAACATGAGTGACACCTGGGGCAGGAGTGGCTACCCAGTCACATCAAGGTTGGTCTGAAGCAGCGACAGGCTGGGTAAGTGGTTCTCCCTCTGCCTTCCAGATGTCTGGTGTGGATTCCCTTATTGTGAGCACATTTCATAATAGAGAAAAAAATCACCTCTCATGGAAGGATAGCCTAGATGAACTAAATTATGCATTGTATTGGGCTTCCCAAGTGGCTCAGTGTTAAAGAATTCACTTGCCAATGCAGGAGACACAAGAGACAAGAGTTCAATCCTTGGGTCAAGAAGATCCTCTGGAGAAGGAAATGGCAAGCCACTCCAGTATTCTTGCCTGGAAAATTCCATGGGCAGAGGAGCCTGGCGGGCTATAGTCCATGGGGTTGCAAAGAGTCAGACATGCACAATGCATTGTATTACCACAGAGAACAAATATTTACTGCACTATTTTATTTGGATAAAGCCAATTGTGGTTACTTACAAAGAAAAGATTGGTAAAAATAAGGTGAAAATAATACTTTAACGAGGAAAAGGTTGTTGTTTAGTTGCTAAATTGTGTCTGACTCTTTTGTGACCCCATGGACTATAGCCCATGAGGTTCCTCTGTCCATGGGATTTCTAAGGTAAGAATACTTGAGTGGGTTGCAATTACCTTGTCCAGGGGATCTTCCAGACCCATGTCTCCTGCATTGGCAGGCAGATTCTTCACCACTGAGCCACCTGGGAAGTCCAACAAGGGCAATAGAGAGCAGTTATTAAAGAAAAAAAGCCTTTAAGCCAGTAATTTGATTCCAGGATCAAAGTCATTTCAGAAAATGTCTTTTGTTTTGCTGGCAGTTATTCTTTTCACAGGTTGATTGCTCTGTCTTAAGGTGTCTTAAAACAAGAGAGGGAGAGAGAGAAAGACCTACAGGAATACCTTCTATCGAGTCTGTCTTTTGTCTGTGAACTTGAGGTTCTAAAGAATGATGTAGGGTCATCTCCACTCTCATCTCCTCATCCAGTATCATTGCTCATGTGGGGTGTATTTTTCTGTTATTTAATTCTGTCTACTTTTCAGTTATTTAGTCTGTGGGGAATTTTCTTTTACTTCTCAGGTGTTAATTTTGGAAATGAAACACATTGTCAAAAGCTGCACACAGAAATGCAGCAGAGATCTGACTGCAGACAGTGTAGCCTGTGGGCATGGCTTCAACTGTTACCAGTGTGAACTACTCTGAGACTCAGAGGCAGAGGACTTTTACTGCAAAGATGTCTGATTTTTTTTTTTTTTTCTCTTCTGCAAACTTATTTTATAAATGTGCCCTTCTGGGTTTAACTATGTAATTTAGTCCCAGAAACTATTTTTGCTTGAAAACAGTGTCACATTTTAACAGTGATTGTGAATTACTTTGAAAATATTTTGTGAATGGTTGTTTCTTTGCTATGGTAAGGTGGGCTAACTTGGGTTTATGCCATGTGCTTACTAGCACATGGTTAGTTAGTGGTCATAGTCAGATTGTCACATATTTTTGCATGATGTATAGAGGAACAGGGATAGATACTACCTGATTTCAGTAGGAAACATTCTCATTAAAGAGGAGGGAAAATTCCAGTCTTGCTGATTTCCAATCCCAGCTCTGCCACTTGTAGTTCAGTTATCTTGAAGTTGAAGGTGGAGGTGTCCTGTAGGTCATTGGAAGTAAGAGTTTGGTGTTTGAGGGAGAGACCTGGGATGAGCATGGAGCCTGTGTACCCTTCACTGAGCAGGTAGTAGCTGAATCTGTGAAGATGACAAGATTGCCCAGAGAGAGGGAAACATTTTTAGGGGCCAATATAAGAAGACTCGATATCAGAGAAAAAGCAGAGAGAGAAGGGGAAGAGAGGAGACACAGTGAACAGCAAGAGAGAAAGAAGGAAGTAGGTTGGGGAATCAAGGAAGGACACATCTGCTCAGTGCAAACAAGAAGGTGAGTCTGTGAAAACTTGTTGCTTGATTTGGAATCAGGAGGTGTTGGTGACCTGAGAAGCAGGTTTCAGATGTGAGGAGGTCAGAGTGCAAAGGGCTGCAAATCCAGGAGGCATGGAGGGAGTTGAGGTGAAGACAGGCTACTCCTGGAAGGAGTTTGAATGAAGTAGGAGACAGGCCCATCTGGAATGTAGGGTCTGAGGAGGTATTGCTGGTTGTTGGGGTGTACAGTTTGTGAGTTGCGTGTGTGAGGTGGTGGGTGGTATTTCCCTCTCTCCCTCCTTCCCTTCAACAAACAGTGCTTAGAGTTGAGGTCCTGAAGAGCAGGAGTGAGCCAGACCCCTCCCGTCATGGGTGGTCCCCGGCAGCCTCCCTTTGGGAGGGAGACATCCAGAGATTCACCCCTTGCTGCCGTTGGAATCCTAATTGTGGGAGCTCTGTGGAGGAAGTCCTGGAAGGCAAAGTGGACGTGGGGGCTGGAGGCAGTTAGGGAGCCTGGTCCAGGAGGTGGGCGGAGCTTCTAGAAGGTGACCTTTAATCCTGGATGAAAAGAAAAGGCTGCTGTGGATGGTGGGGCTGGAGGTGCTGCTGGAAGCAGAGTTCCAATGTGGGAATCAGTCTTTCTTCCCCATCACCAATGAGAGGAGGGAAGGGAAGGGGCTGGAAGGGGGTTGTTCAGTTTTGTTTTAAAAGAAATAGTTTGTGCCAATTGTTTTCAACTCACTTTTGATGATTCTGCTTATCCTTGGTGTATTTTATAAACCTTGGAAGATTCTTGATCATTTTCATTACTTCTAAAGTGTTTATTTTGTGTACTTTTCCTCATTTAATTCCTTCTCATTCTCTTAAACAATATATTAGATAATTTATTTAATATTTTGTAATAGTGATGCCAAGTGTGGGAAGGGAAACCCTGGGTTCTGAGTAGTGGTCCACACTGCAGGACAGTCCATCTACTCAGACGATGTCACTCAGAGACCACATCCCAACAGAGGGCAATCATGAGTTTGTGCACCATATTGTACACTGACTCTACCAGAGAAGTTGCCTGTTCGGTCACATTATAGTTGTTGGGCAAATTGGAGCTGTTCACCATTTCAAAAAGGATGAAGGAAAAGCAGCATAAAAAAATCAATTTATGTAGTGCGATTCCACCTGATAATCATTTATGATGTCAACAACTTTAAAGTACAGTGGCATGGGAAGCCCTGAAGTCTCTCTTTCCAAGCTTGAATCCCAGCTCTCCCTCTTCCTGTCTCTGCCACACAAAGCCAGTCTCCTCTCAGTAAAATAGAGAAAATAATACCAACTCCATAAATGTTGTGGGAAGGCAAAATGAAGTTGTTTTAATATTATTATTTTCATAACATCTGAATGCATGTTGAGCACTAAGTAATGGGTAGTTATTTTTAAAACATTATATGTATTTTTAAGTGAGAAAAGTTGTCTGATGACACCAGCATTATGTTGTATTAAATTTATTGTCAGACACAGTTTCCAGGCCCATAAATATCATCTCATGAGTTTGTATTACAGAGATTCTAGGTTTGTAATTCTTGAAGATTTTAAGGGATACTTTCTTATGTAGACTCATAGAATAAACACCAGTTGTTTTCAAAACTGACCATTGGTCACTAAATATTTCAAATTAACGTAATTTTCATATAGTTTTCCAAAGTCCCAAATAACATTGAGTAAATAGTCTCAATTATGCACTGCTTTTGTCATTGAAATCATCACCTCCAAGAAGTCTTCCTACAAATAAGACAAATGAAAATGAAGGTAAGATGTGGAAGTTAAATTTAGGCATTTTAATTATCCTTCAATTAAAAATAAATAAAATTTAAAATATCAAAAAAATCACTTATTAAATTAAAAAAAGAGGGACTTCTCTGAGCATCAGAAGTTGCACACAGCTGCCCTCAGCAAAATGCTTTAATTTTTTGAGGAAAACCAAATTGCAAAACCTTTGTTCCTCACACATCCCTCATTCAGGAAGAGAAAACAACAACAACAATCAACAGCTTGGCCGAACTTAAATGACTGAATCCTCATTTCCTTTCTTCCTCATGGATCACAGCCTTGTCCTGGTGAAGGGTTGTGTAACTCAATGAAACTATGAGTCATACCATTCAGGGCCACCCAAGATAGACAGGTCATACTGGAGAGTTCTGACGAACATGGTCCACTTGAGGAGGAAATGATAACCCACTCCAGTATTCTTGCTGTGAGAGCCCCGTGAACAGTATGAAAAGGCAAAATATATGACACTTGAAGATGAGCCCTCCAAGTTGGGAGGTATCCAGTATGTTACTGGGGAAGAGCAGAGGGCAACTGCTAACAGCTCCAGAAAGAATGAAGCAGCTGGGCTGAAGTGGAAATGACACTCAGTTGTGGATGTGTCTGTTGGTAAAAGTAAAGTCCAATGCTGTAAAGAATGATATTGCATAGGGACCTGGAATGTTAGGTCCATGAATCAATGTAAATTGAATGTGGTCAAGCAGGGGATGACAAGAGTGAATATTGGCATCTTAGGAATCAGTGAACTAAAATGGACAGGAATGGGCGAATTTAATTCAGATGACCATTGTATCTATTTCTGTGGGCAAGAATCCCTTAGAAGAAATGGAGAAGCTGTCATAGTTAACAAAAGAGTCTGAAATGCAGTCCTTGGGTACAAACTCAAAAACGACAGAATGATCTGTTCTCTTCCAAGGCAAACCATTCAACATCACAGTACTACAAGTCTATGCCTCAACTACTAATGCCAAAGAAGCTGAAGTTGACTGGTTCTATGAAGACCTACAATACCTTCTAGATCTAAAACCAAAAAAAAGATGTCCTTTTCATCATAAGGAATTGTAATGCAAAAGTAGGAAATCAAGAGATACCTGGAGTAACAGGCAAGTCTGGCTTTTGGAGTACAAAATGAAGCAGGGCATAGGCCTAACAGAGTTTTGTCAAGAGAACACATCGGTCATAGAAAACACCCTCTTCCAGCAACACAAGGGACAGTTCTACACAAGGACATCACCAAATGATCAAACACCAAAATCAGATTGATTATGTCCTTTTCAGCTGAAAATGAAGAAGCTCTATACAGTCAGCAAAAACAAGACCTGAAGCTGACTATGGCTCTGATCATCAATTCCTTATTGTAAAATTTAGGCTTAAATGAAGAGAGTAGGGAGAAACCACAAGGCCATTCAGGTTTGACCTAAATCAAATCTCTTATGGTTATAAAATGGAGGTGATGAATAGATTCAAGGAATTAGATCTGGTAGACAGAGTGCCTGAAAAACTATGAACAGAATGAACCCTTGCTGTTGCCATTTAGTCGCTTAGTTGCATTCAACTCTTTGTGACCCCATGGACTGCAGTGCTCCAGGCTCCTCTGTCCATGGGATTTCACAGGCAAGAATACTGGAGTGGGTTGCCATTTCCTTCTCCAGAGGATCTTCCTGATCCAGTGATCAAACCCACATCTCCTGCATTGGCAGGCAGATTCTTTACTACTGAGCCACCAGGGAAGCCCAGTGAGCCACTTTTAAGATCTTTAATGATCATTTTGCTCTCTGAACTGAACAGGCTGTTATTCCCTAAATAGCTGGGAATCTAGAACTGGCTCCCTCATGGGAAAGACCAGATAGAACCACAAGAAACCCAACAGGGTTAGAAAATGCAGACAGAAGGGAAATATATGATGTATGATACAGTATCTATGTGTGATACAGTATCTGTATGTGATACAGTATCAGGCAGAAGTTAAAAGAAAAGACTTGGGTCATAATGACTGAATTGTTTGAATTTGAGCAAATCAATAAGCCTCTCTGAGTATCAGTTTCCTGCTTTGCAAATGGAGAGGATAATCCCTCCTCATATTGATGTGAGAATGAGATTATATAAAGCCTGTGAAATACTTGAGATTTGGACTCATGACAAGTCTTATGAAGTGTCATCCATTATTGGTATTTGGAAGCATGGCATAACCATTACTTCTTTGCTTGTTGGCCAGATCTAGAGAATTGTGGATTTCTGTGTTATGAGAAAAACTTGTCATCAGTTCAGTTCAGTCACTCAGTCATGTCCGACTCTTTGCGACCCATGAATCAGAGCATGCCAGGCCTCCCTGTCCATCACAACTCCTCGGAGTTCACTCAGACTCACATCCATGGAGTCAGTCATGCCATCCAACCATCTCATCCTCTGTCGTCCCTTTCTCCCCTGCCCCCAATCCCTCCCAGCATCAGAGTCTTTTCCAATGAGTCAATTCTTGCATGACGTGGCCAAAGTACTGGAGTTTCAGCTTTAGCATCATTCCTTCCAAAGAAACCCATAGCCTCTAGCAATAAAGCAAAGTCTTATTTTTAAGTTTTTGGTTGGACAGGCTTTAAAAGAAAACCATTAACATGTTTCACAAGCATTCTTCTTTTTTTTTTTTGTTATCTTCATTTACAAATCATTTAGAAACCAGTGTGGCTTGTCATAAACAGCTGCTCACAACACAGCATCCTTTGGAGGATTTGAAATATGCTCATGGGACTTCCTTCCATAGGTGGTTGGGACCTATCCTCTGCCTTAGTCATCCTGACAACCTAACCAGGCTACTTTCTTCCACCAGACTGCTGACCTGGAGTGGACACCGTTCAACTTCTTGAGATTCATGAGTTTACAAAATAC